>NC_045441.1:143667726-143720128 GCF_002776525.5 Piliocolobus tephrosceles
GCCCCGTGGCTGAGCACTCCTCTGCCATAGTGTGTGCGTCAGGTCCCTCCTCGTGGCTGAGCACCCCTCTGCCGTGTGGATGGACCACATGGGGATCATCCCACCAGTATTTTAGGCTCCCCTTGTCGGCTGGCTTCTTCCTCACATCCTAGAAGTATGTTTAGGTCTCTTCCACATATTAGCACACATAAGAAATCCATAACACAGCAAAACAAGAGCCTGAGACCCACCCACTTTGACACGGTGAAAAATAAGAACCTGAGACACACCTGTTTTGACGTGGTGAAAGAGCTTGCAAAGGCTCCCTAGCGAGGCACCACATGTCGGGGGCTCAGATGTCACAAATGTGTCTCCCCTCAGTTCTAGAGGCTGGAAGTCCAAGATCAAGGTTAGGCAGGGCTGGTTTCTCCTGAGGCCTCTGTGGCTTGTAGACAGATGCCTTCTCCCTGGGTCCTCACATGGTCGTCCCTCTGTGTGTCCATGTCCTCATCTTCTCTTCCTCTAAGGACACCAGTCCTATGGGATTAGGGTCCACTCCAGTGAACCCATTTGACTTTAATTTCCTCTTGAATGACTCCACCTCCAAATACAGCCACATTCTGAGGCCTCCCCCAGGGCTTACAGACAGCTATTTTTACCTTCCTGCAGGGATCTCCCTGTGGGTGTCTGTGTCCAATGTCCCCCATGTTTAAGGACACCAGTCATACTGGACTAGGGCCCACCCTAAGAAGATCATCTTAACTTGATCACCTCTGTAAAGACCCCATCTCCCTGCAAGGTCCTTCTGAGGTCCTAGGGGCTAGGACTTCATCCTTTGGATTTATGGGGACACAATTCAGCCCCTACCGTCTTGGAAACTCTCACCCACTTAATCCATTCTCTTCCCTGGAAGGTCAGTGTTGTTTTGGTGTTTATGTGTAATGTCGCTTTAAAAACTCTTTGTCTCTTAATCACAACAACAAACACGTGGCTGTGGTTTCCCCAGCTCCTTTGTGTGGCTGTGGGTCCCCAGCTCCCTTGCTCCGAGATGTCTGTTTTGCTTTATGCAGTTTCCTTCAAGCCCAGCCTTTCATCCTAAGGGCCTCCTAAGGACTGAACGTTGGCAAGGCCCCAGAATTCCCATGCTGGAGCCTCAAACCCCAGTATGGCTGTATGTGGAGTAAGGCAGCCGTAAAGGTTACATGAGGCCATAAGGGTGGGCCCTGATCCCATGAGATTAATGCTCTTATAACAAGGGACAGCAGAGAGCTCGCTCGCTCTCTCCCCTGATGCTGCCACCAAGAAAGGCCACTGAGGGCAGGGTAAGAAGGTGGCGTTCTGTGAGCCTGGAAGAGGGGCCTCGTGAGAACCCAGCCATGCTGGCACCCACCCCTCAGGCCTCCAGAGCCTGAGAAATAAGTGTCTGTGGTTCAAGCCACCCAGTCTGTGGTATTTTGTGAGGCAGCAGGAGAAAGCTATGGAGGGCTGTTATTTTGTTTGTATCATCTCTCAGGATTCGAAAGCTCTCTTTATTTTTAGTTGTAAAAGTGGTAACCTTGACATTTTTCTAAACCGTTCTTTACCATCTACCTCTTTAATATTTATTTGTAAGACCCTCCCAACCCCCACTGCCCAATATAGTTCAAATATCTTCACTTTCCTCTACTTCTTTCTCACTCCCCACTTCCAAATTCCTGGTATGTTAATAGATCTTTGAATCACGCATTACCTCTTCCCAAATACTTTGTGATTCTGTATTCAGTTCACAAGCTTGGTTTTCTGTTGTTCTGTTTTAATTATTTCAACTTTAGTAACCCTAATGGTTTCTTCTGTTTAACTCCTCTTTGAACACCAATAACTCTGTGTAGGATCCGTCCTGCTTAACCCACTCAGAACATGCGCTTCACGCAGCCAGATCACAGCAACTACTAGGGTTTCACCTGGTGTAATCCAAGCCTGAGGGGCCAACTGCAGCTCTCTCCACTGTGGTCCTAACAGATATGGAAGGGGACCTGGTTTCCCTTGTGCAATCTGAGCTTGCAGTGTAGGCACCCAGTTAATATCCATGGAGTGATGGTAAATGGAGTCCAAATGCAAGAAGAAATCTGCAAGTAACTGTCCTGGGGCCCAGGGAGCAGGGCCAATGCCCACACCACGGGGGGGACGTCTATACTGCACAGCTGAGTGGCTCCGCACCCTGTCCCCATGCCCCGGGAACCCATCAGAGCATTTCCCTGGATGCCTGTCTTTGTCTCTCTTGACTGGGATATTCAGCCTCGCCCCAGTGGCATTTGGACAGGATGACTGTGTGGAGCTGTCCTGTGCATGGAAGGGGGCCTCTCTGTGGGGTGATCCTGTGCATGGTCGGGGACCTCTCTGTGGAGCTGTCCTGTGCATGGCTGGGGACCTCTCTGTGGGGTGACCCAGTGCATGGTCAGGGACCTCTCTGTGGAGCTGTCCTGTGCAGGGCAGGGGGCCTCTCTGTGGGGTGACCCTGTGCATGGTCGGGGACCTCTCTGTGGAGCTGTCCTGTGCATGGTCGGGGACCTCTCTGTGGGGCAATCCTGTGCATGGCCACAGGCCTGCCTGCATCCTTGGCCTCTGCCCACTTAGATGCCTGTGGCAGCCCCTCCTCCAACCAAATCAGCTCCAGACACTGCCAGTGGCCCCTGGAGCCAAAGACAGGGATTCAAAAGCAGGTCAAGGCTGGTCATCTGTCTCTGCCCCACACACAGCAGGCACTTCGATGCCCTCAGCTTGCATTCCAGAAAGATCTGCCCACTGTGAGGTGCAGGGCCTTTCTCCCACCTCACCAATGGCAGAAATGCACCTCTGGTGACCTGGGGCCCACCTGGGGACATTACCTGGGCATCGTGCCTCAGAAAACCACACCCTAGGCCAGGCGTGGTGGCTCATGCCTATAATCCCAGCACTTTGGGAGGTCGAGGCAGGTAGACCACGAGGTCAAGAGATTGAGACCATCCTGGTCAACATGGTGAAACCCTGTCTTTACTAAAAACACAAAAAATAGCTGGGCATGGTGGTGGATGCCTGTAGTCCAAGCTACTCAGGAAGCTGAGGCAGGAGAATCGCTTGAACTTGGGAGGCGGAGGTTGTAGTAAGCCAAGATCGCACCACTGCACTCCAGCCTGGGCGACAGAGCGAGACACTGTCTCAACAAACAAACAAACAAACAAAAACAAAAAAAACCAAAACGGAAAAAGCCCACAGCCTACACTGTGGGGCCCTGCGGCCGGCCCGGTGCAAGCAACGTCCCCTTGACACCGCTCCTGTTGCTGCGGGCCTCGGGCCTCCCGATCTCCTGCTGGCTCTGTGCTTTCCCTTTGCTGGGGCTCTCCCGGGACCTTCCTGGGGCCCTCCTGGGGCTCTCTCAGGACCTTCCTGGGGTTCTCCTGGTACCTTCCTGGGGCTGTCCTGGGGCTCTCCCGAGTCCCTCCTGGGACCTTTCTGGGGCTCTCCCGTGGCCCTCCCGGGGCTCCCCTACGCCCGCGTGTCTTTAGTGGGAGGGCGCTTTCAGCCTCCTTCTCCCACGCACCTGTCCCGCCAGGGCAATCCAGGGGCCGGGGCGGCTGCTGAGGCCCCGGTCCGGGAGGCGCGGTCACCCCGCAGTCGGATGCCACCGCGGCCCGCGCCGCCCGGCTGCGCGCCCCAAGACTTCCCGCGCGGGGACTGAGTGGCGCCCTGGGCTCTTGCCCGCCCCTTCGCCCGCGCCGCGCCGCACCAGCGCCCCCTGGCGTCCATCCGCGCGCCGCGCGCTCCGACTCCCGCCCACCCTAGAGAGAACGCGGAGCCCTGCAGGTGACTTCAAGGCACAACGTAGCGGGAATTTCGTCGCTGAGAAATGCAGGGTGTACGCCGGTTCTCTTTCCTTATGCTGTATACACACTAGACAGAGCTTTCGGCAACGTATTCACTGACGTTACAGGAGACAGGGACTTAGGGCTTATTTTCTAGATGGCTGAAAATGAAGCTTTGAGAGCAGGGATGACACATAAGTGGCTGAAACGTAAAAAACTAGAAGGTCAAATTACAAATGCAATAGAAGTAGCCACCGGGTCCACCCAGACCCGGTCCCTAGCCGCCTTGCAATCTGCTGCTTTAACTAGCTGTTTTCATCCGATTATAACCAACCCTCCACCCCTTCAGTGGGTCCAGGGACTGCAGAGTCACATAAGAGAGCATCGCATAGAGCAAGTAACACATTGAGGGGCACTCGCTAAAGACAACACCCACATAAAGAGAGCACTCACATAAAGAGAGCACTCACATAAAGAGAGCACTCACTAAAGACAGTATCTACATAGAGAGCACCCCCATAGAGAAAGCACCCATATAGAGAGAGCACCCACACAGAGAGAGTATCCCCATAGAAAGAGCACCCATACAGAGGGAGCACTCCCATAGAGACAGCACTAACATAGAGAGCACCCCCATAGAGAGAGCACCCCTATAGAGAGAGCACCACCATAGAGAGAGCACCCACACAAAGGGAGCACCCACATAGAGAGAGCACCTACATAGAGCACTCACATAGAGCACCTGCATAGAGAGAGCACCCCCATAAAGAGAGCATCCACACAGAGCGAGCATCCCCATGGAGACAGCACTCACAGCATCCCCCTAGAGAGAGCACCCCCATAGAGAGAGCACTCCCATAGAGAGAGCATTCCCATAGAGAGAGCACCCACATAGAGAGAGCACCCCCACAAATAGAGCACCCACACAGAGGGAGCACTCACCTAGAGAGAGCACCAACATAGAGAGAGCACCCCATAGAGAACCTACGTAGAGCACCCCCATAGAGAGAGCACTCACACAGAGAAACCACCCACGTAGAGAGAGCACTCACAGAGCACCACTGTCAGGGCTGAGGGGTGCAGATGCAGAGGGAGAGGGCTGCCAGGAATGCCCCACCCTGCTCACTGCCTGCCCCATGCCAGGAGCTCTGGCCAGGTGGCCTTACTTGCCTACAGGTGTATGTGGCTGCGAACCTGTCTGTTTGACCTGGTGGAGAATGGAGCCTCCCATTAATCCGCAGATGCTCCTGCCTACTGTCAAAACCTAGGAAGAGAGAGAAGACACTTACCAACAGTACTTTGAAGCCAGCAAGGTAAGAAGCTTTGTCCTTAGGGACCAGGTAAAAATTATAACAGATGCTGCAGTCTCTGCCAAAATGAGTCTGTAAATGAGTCACTTTGGTAGCAGGTGCAGTAATGAAGAAAAATACTTTTTTTCATTCGTGAGGGTAAACAGCTGAAAAACAATATTAGTAAGGGGGAAAAACAAAAGAGAAGGCTGGGGAATTCTTCCTGCACAAAAACCACGGAGCCAAACCTCTCGGTGCCTGTGGGAGATGACGCTCATTCCTCTCTGGCCCTACCACCAGGCGCCACACTTTGCCCTTTGTAGCCAAGGACAGACCTGCGAGCTGGAGAGAGCAGGAGAGCCACGGAGTCTGGAGCCAGCCACCAGAACTGCTGAGAAGCGAAGGAGGACTGTGGAAGTCAAGGCGTGAATGTCCTTCACACAGCCTGCAGATCTCCTTTCACCACCTGCGTCCTGGAGGCTTCCTCCGCGTCCTCCTGGGGTTCTCCTGCCTTGGGAACTAAGCTCCTTCCGAAGCAGCGCAGCCCCCCCACCAGCCCCGCCCCGCCCCGCCCCGTAGGAAGCTCAGAGAAGTGCAGAGACCTAAGGACAACAGGGTGGGCAATCATCCAAGCTCCACCAGTAAGGGTAAGGAGGACGTGGCTGGAGCAGGTTTCCAGCCCAGAAGGCATTTCCCTGAAATGTTTGAAGCCGCCGCTGCACAGGCTTCTGACCCTGCAGTGTCGCTGTGCGGGAACTCAAGGCCATTTCAGGGCCGGAGCAAGACTTCGGGGTTCTTCACCCCGCGTGTGCTGGGCCTCACTCAGTGGGTAGACTTTCCCCGAATCCCCGCTTTCAGCCTGGGCCCTACCCTGAACCTCAGTCCTGTGACTGCTGCTCCCAGGACACAGCATTTCTGGTTCAGTGTCTCCTGAAACCAACGCCCTCATCCTCTGCGGGAGTAGGCTTGGAAGACCGTGCCAGCCTCTAACTGCTCCCTGAAAGACGTCCAGCCAATGTTCCTCTTCCCTCTCAGGCTGTCCCTCGGGGGGTTCGGGCCCCAGTTTCCCGGCCTGCTGGGCTCACACACTCCCTCGGCTTCCTAGAGACTCGGTCTCCCGCTCCCTGCAGTCTCCGGGTCGGCCTCCACTCCCGGCTTCCTGGCCACACAACTCAGTGCTCGTTATTGCATCTGCGTTATTTCCTCCTCTGCTCTTTATGTGGTGGGTTTATGTATTTTCCATTCTTTACCTCATTAAGACAAATAAAAAATACAAAGAATAATGAAACGGATACAAGCTGTTCCGCCCTGTTAAGAAACAGAATCTGCAACACAGCTCAAACCCCCTGGGCTCCCCTCTTCCTGGCCTCTCCCCCTTCCCCCGCCCCACATAGAACCCTTGCTATGGGTTAAATGTGTTCCCCCTCAAATTTATATGGTAATAGCCTAAATCCCCAGCACCTAGAACATGAGCTTATTTGGAAATAGGGTCTTTGGAGCTGTAAGGAGTTAAGATGAGGTCGTTCTGGAATAGGGTGGCCCCAAATCCAATGTGCCCGCCTCTTTGTAATAAGTGGAAATGTGGACGCAGGAACGCACAAGGAGACAGCCAGGGGAAGAGTGGAGTGATGCTGTTGCCAGCCAGGGGGCCGCTGGCAGCCAGAGAGGATAGGACAGACCCCTCCCTGGTGCCCTGGAAGGACTGTGGCCCTGTGACGCCTGGCTCTTGGATATCTGGCTTCCAGAATCGCGAGACAGTCTGTTTCTGCTGAGGCCATGTGGTCTGTGGTGCTTTGAGTGGTAGTTGCAGGAAGCCATAGGCTCTCCCTGAACTGGGCGTTTGTCTCTTACCCCAAGACCCTTTCTGTGAGTGTCTCCTGGTTTCTTCCTCCACAGGATGGACAGCAAAGGTGAAATGGAGGAGGAAAGCCTGGGGAGGCATGAGGAAGGCGGCTGGGCACCTGAGACCTTGGGCAGGGCCCATTAGGGACCCTGGGCCACAGCTCAGCTCAGCCAGGGCCCTCCTGGGTCTGCACAGCCCCAGGCCTCATCACAGCCGTCATGGTGCTGCTCCTGCCACACTGGCAAAGGTCCCACCGCAGGAGTGGAGAGAGGAGCCTCCTTCACGTTTCTGGGTCCAAGACTGCCTCCGACTGGGGGAAGCTCCATTTTGGGGTGGGACCAAGAGGCAGAGACCCCCTCAGAGGCAGCTGTGAATGTGTGGACAAGTTACTGTGCCTGGTCAGCTAGTTAAGTCCAGCCTCCTGATCCTTCTGTGGCTGCAGAGGCTGTCCCTTGTCCCCTAGTATCCACTCTTCCTTCTAGAACTATCTGGGCTGCCCCGGATATCCTGTGAAAGACTTTGCTCCCCAGCCTCCATGTAACTAAGGGACCACGTGTGACTCAGTGGCCCAGGACAGCAGCAGAAGTGGCCTGAGAAGCTTCCGGCTGGGGTATGTATAGGGTGGCGCCTCTTGCTCCTTGCTCTGCTGGTGTGCAGAGGACATGGACATGAGCCAGGACCCAGGAGGCTGCTGGACGGCTCAGGCTGGGGAGGAGCCTTCCCTCTCTGACTCCTTTCACCCCCTGATGTATACGGGGCAAGGCTTACCTGGATGAACACTGTGAATGAATAGTAGGAACAGCAATGGGGCAAGCCCCACCTTGGGGCATCGCAGCACCAGGAATGCGGCTTGGCACTAACACGCATGACCTCGGCTAAGCTTCACGACAGTCCTATAAGAGGAGGGCTGTCTTTATCCTGATTCTCAGACGAGAAGACTGAGGCCCAGAGAACTCCACAGCCGCTCAGGCCGCACAGGCAGGAAAAGGTAGATATGGGATGAAACTCCAGCCTCTGCCATTCGTCACTGGCTGAATGTGGCAGTTACCCCTCTGAGTTTCCTCAGCTGTCTAAGTGGCAAGTGGTGCCCTCAGGGCTGCTGTGAGGTCCGAGTGAGACAAGGACCAGCCGGGCCCCATTAAAGGGCCATTTTGAGGTGCAAAAAGGCTGATATCTGCAACTTTGTTGGTGCAACCTCATATGTAAAGAGCCAGGGGAGGGGCTAGACCCACAGCAGACACTGTCGTCGTCCTGATCCAAGGGGTACCTTAAAGGGGATCTGCACCCCCAAACACCGGGAGCTTTTCCATTGTCCTGGGAGAACAGGGGAAGCCTGGTGGAAAATGCATTGGGTTTAACTGCAGCCTTTTGTGGATGGCAGTGTTGTGCATGTGTGTGTCTGTGCATGTGTCCAGGGATGGGGTGGTGGCATTTTATTGGTAACCTAAACAACTGTAGTGAAAACTTCCAGCACAGCAGAAAGGCGAAGTCACTCATTGTTTTTTCATTAAGAGCGTCTAAATGACAGATTGGAGCAGGTGCAATATTATCATTTAATTTGTCTCTCTGCCGTTTTTTAGGCTACAAGTGCTCTCCTGGGTCTTAGGAGGAACTAGTTGAAAACGTTCAAGGCACCAACCATTCCAATGCTTTTAACAATTTAAAAGCAATTGAAGCCAGCAGAAATACTGCACCATGAAAGCATCAGTGCCATTAACCCACTGGAAAGGACACCCCAGGATCACGCTTAAGTTGCGCTTTATTCTCAGACCCCAGTTCTATCCCCAAAAGACACTATGACAAGAATTGTCTTCTCCAGAGCAAAGGCAATCTTGCCCAAGGTGCTCCAAAGATGTCCAGGCATAAAACCAAGCCCCCGTCTTTAGAAATGAGCAGGTCAGGCAGCAAGCTTGCCTCCCGGGGAGCCCCCACACCACCCTACCAACCACATGTCTCTGCTTGGCTCTCTGGACTCTGGGGCTCCAGACCAGGGCCCCAGACACTGGAACTCAGGGGACCCCTGGCTGCACTCCTCATCCTAACCAAACTGTTTAGTAAGTGTGATCTTACCAGCCAGCTGCTTGCAGGGGAGATGGGGTGAAAACTGTGGTCCCCAGGAAATGGGATCCCCATCCTTGCACTTAGGTGTCCTGCCTCCCTGCTGAAGGGTGGGACACAGACATCTCGGATTCCTGCAACAGGTGTGGTGGGGCTGGGGTACTCAGAGAAGACGAACAGACTGGCCCACACCGGAGAGGCTCAAATGCCCTCTGGAATTTTCCCACCTGGGATTATACAGCAGATACATGACGTGAAAGGAAGCCCCCAACTTTCATTAGATTTTCATCAGGAATGATCTCGTTAAATATTTAAGATGGGTTTTTGAGAATGTTATTTTTGAAGAATCATATGACAAAGAGAAGAACACAAGGAAGCATAAATTTTTAAAATTCATTCCCTCTATATAATAATTCTACGAGGCATTTATTGCTGCTCAGCTCTAAGGAGAACCAATCAGCAAGTATCTTTCTTGTGGCCAATTATCCTGTCTTCTCGGCCTCAGGACCACCCATCTGCAATTGCCAATCCCAGCTGTTTACATGAACTAATACCAGTTGGCTGGATGAAGACGGTAGCTCGGACTTTTTTTAAGGGGTCTGACTTTTGTGTTCCCACTAAATTAACACTGTCTCTCTTACTAAATTAAAAAGATTATCTATTTTATAGATAGATAGACCATATTAAGGTCCAGTCAAAGCACACACATACACACACATTTGCACGCACAGACATGCCATGCAGGTTCACACACTCACCTGCACACACACACAGCATGCACACACACGCCATGTAAGTGCGCACGCACACACACCTGCACAGACACGCCATGTAGGTGCACACACACTCGTGCACACACACACCTGCACATACATGGCATGCACACACACGTGCACACACACACTCACCTGCACACACACGGCATGCACACACTTGCATGCACACACATGCCATATAGGTGCGTGCACACACACACACTCTCACCTGCACAGACATGCCATGTAGGTGCACACACTCACCTGCACAGATACACCATGTAGGTGCACACACTCGCACACACACCCACTCACCTGCACACACACACAGGATGCACACAGACTCACACACACTCACCTGCCCACACACATGACATGCGCATACACACACCTGCACACACACACGGCATGCACACACACACACACATGCACGTACAAGACACACACACAAGACATGCACACACTTGCATGCACAGATATGCCATGCAGGCACACACACACGACACACACATTCACATGCACACACTCATACACACATGCACATACATGATACACACACTGGCACACACATGACATGCACACACTTGCACACACAGGCACACTAACCCTTCATGCTCTCAGACACTTCCTGTCCCGCTTAGGCTGCGGGCCTGGAGCCGGAGGGCAGGACAGAAGGTTGGGAATCCCAGGACTTGTGTGTTTCCGGTGCTGCCCAGACTCTGTCTCCTGCTGGGAAGGCAGGGCCATGGGGCAGGGAGCTCACCCGGGTCACAAAAGCCCAAGGCGAAGATGATGACAATGATGGACAAAAGGAATAGTGGGGGCACCTGGGAGGCATGACATCACATACCTGAGCCCTGGCACTGCCCCATCGATCCCGCCTTCCCAAAGGTACCCAGCAAGTGTGCCCTACTTCAGGTCCCATTTCACTAGTCGGCCAACACGGAATCCCCACCAACGTGCAAGCAGATGCAGAAGACAGGAGGTGCTGGCGAGCCAGGCAGGACACCCCCAGGCGAGCCCCCCAGAGGGTAGAACGCCTGGGACTTGTCTCTCAAGTAAAAGTCGAGGCTGCATGACTGGGGTTCTGTCCCCAAGGCTGCCCCGGGTGCAGATGGCCACCGCCAGTCCACAGGATGGTGCAACAAGAGCAGATTCCATCCAGTTACCGTCCACCCTCCAAAGTGTAGCCCTCAGACCTCACCTAGGTGCAGAGGAGATGGCAATGTGTGCCCCTAACATGTGGTTCCCTGACTAAAGAGACACCTGCCATCTCTGCGACACTGAACACAAACCCTGGGCCTGCACACTTTTCTCAGTTCTACAGTAGAACATACTTGAGAAAAGAAAAGCTGGCTTCAAAGGACAGGACGGAACCCGCTCAGGGATAGCTGAACTTGAATCTGGATTCAAAGCAGATGAACAACATATGATGGACCTAGTATTTGGGGTCAGGGAGCCACCTTCTAGACCATCAGGACGGCGGAGGGGAAAGGAGGGTTTCTTATAGCGTTCCCCTCGCCCCTCCTCCTGACGGGCTGAGCACCTGGTCCCTGAATTGCAGGAGGCTGTGCCCTTCAGCCAGGCTGCACAATCTTCCATGGCTGTGAGGGGCAAGGCTGGCCCTGGCTCCAGCCCCCTCCACACTGCTTTGCCCAGCAGCCCCGGACTCTCCCGCCTGCGGTGTGCAGGTTCAACGTCCCCATATGATTGACAATACGTCATTTGGACTACCAGCTGTTTTCTAAGCTGCATGTTGGCCAGAGTTCTGCAGGGAAGCAAAGCTAATAGGGGTGTGTGTGTGCGTGTGCGTGTGTGTGTATGTGTGCACACATCTATATGTCTATGTCTTTGTCAAAAGGAAGAGAGACATCTGTTTTAACAAAAATTTGCTCACTGATCGTGGGGACTGGCGAGGCTGAAATCTGTTGAACAGTCTTGCTGGCTGAGAGTCTGGTAAGAGTTGACGCTGAGGTCCTGAGCACGCGTTCTGCAGGCTAGCCGGAGGGGAACTCTAGCTGAGTTCCTACATTATCAGCTTGAGACAGAATTCCTCCTCCCTGGGAAACCTCAGTCTTTGCCTTTAGACCTTCAGCTGATTGGATGAGGCCCACCCATGCTGTGGAGGGCCCTCTGTTTACTGAAAGGCAACTGGTTATAGGTGTTAAACACTATAGTGTATCCACTATTTATACTATCAATAGCGTAGCAGGTGCATTGATTTAACGCTGTCAGAAAAGACAGTCCTCTTTAAAGGCAAACCTCAGGACATGTGAGAGGTCTATGCAAAACCTCCCGTTCACACAGAATATAAGCAATATTAGCTGGTTAGTCATTTACACATTAGTATAAACAAGTACTCCCATCCTAGCCATTTCTATACATAGAAAATACCTTCCCAGCAACATCCAGATGGGTGTCTAACTGCACAATGGCATGGCTGGGCCAGCATGACAAGGTGACACTCACCACCACAGCTGCTAACAGGAACTTGCCTCCTCGTCCTGCCCGGACTTCCACCAGTATGTTTTACATTTGTGTTTTAATTCCTTTGAAGGAAACCAGGAAACTTCTCTAAAAACAGTGCCCTCCAGTGGGCAAAATTCCATCGTCTAGCCAGGGAGCTGGGCCAAAGGTGGCCCCAGGCAAGCCCACCATAGTGCCTACATCCATGAAGGGTTGTCAGAAAACAGAGACAATGATTCAGGCAGGCCCTGAGTGGCCCACACAACCACCGTTCCTTTATTTGTCATCTGGCCTTTGTAGAGACAGTTTGCTGAGCCCCCATCTGAGCATCTTTCGTCCTTCTCTCTCCACGTCTTGTTCCACACTCCACCATCTGCCACTTCCTGGACAGGCATTGCTTACTCGGCCTGAAGCGATGCTGTGCTAACACTAACGGTCTTTAGGTATTTCCCCCTGCCTTAGTGCATCTGCCTCCTGCTCCAGACCCCTCCAGACCCCGCCTGTCCTGCTCATGGTGTTTGTTCTTCACCCAGAACTGACCTGGTGCATCTAGGTATTCACCAAGCCTAAATACTCATCAAGCGTAGCAGGTGCACTGAGTTAACGCTGTCAAAGGAGACAGTCTTCTGCTTAAAGGCAAACCTCAAGACATGTGAGAGGTCTATGCAAAGCCACCTGCCCACACAGAATTTAAGCAATATTAGCTGGTTAGTCATTTACACATTAGTATAAACAAGTATTCCCATCTTAGCCATGAAGGATAATTTAAAAGAGAGGAAAGTTTGGGCAGAATCGGAACACCGATGCCTGAGCAGGTAGGGGACCAGAGAGGAAACCCTCTCTGGAGACAGGAAAGAAGGGACTGAAAATGGGAGGCGGCCAGCACTGAAGACAAACCGTCTCTACTTCATCACTTCCCCAGGACTTGGCCCAGTTAACAGCTCCTCAAACCTTTCACTGGGCAAAGACTGCTCGGTGAGTGACTCACAGACACGAAAAGCACAGGCACTGCTGCTCTGCACCGAGAGACCGTTTCCCTGCAGGGCCGCCAGGGAAGATTCCCCAGGGTCTCCAGAACACAAGGTTCTGAGGTGTCAGTCCACCCTCCGTGGGGGAAAGGACTCCAGGGGAAATGTCTGCTTAGACAAAGCCACACATGTGTACTTCCTCCAGGGCTGCTCGGAGCCTTCGCTCTGCTCACACGTATGCCGCCACCTCCGGGAGAGGCCACGGGTGGCGGCGAGTCCTGAACTCTTTCCAACACGAGCTGCCCCTCACTTTCTGCCTGGCCTGCTGGAAACACCGAGAGAAGCCAATCTTCCGAGGACCTCCGTCTGGGAAAACTGACCTGGGGGCCACGCTAAGGGGAAAGCTCCCTGTTCTCTAACTCAGTGCTCTCTTCCAGGGCCCAGGTGGAGGCAGGGATGATGGCTTTCATCATTCGTAGGAGGATGGATGACATAAGCCCTGAGAGGTGAGAAAGGTAAGTAACGCCATGCTTTCCAAAGTCCCTCTGCCCACAGCTCCTCCTTCTGAAGGGAAGAAGAAAGGGAAGGGAAGGCGATCGCGAGGAAAGGAGGGCAGGCGGGGCGCCAGGTGAGGGAGAGGCTGGGGGAGGCCCTGCTGCACCCCCTCTGTGCCTCCCTGGGACAGGCCTCTCGACCCTCCCTCTCCTGGCAGCCTAGGTCTGTCCAGTCTCAGTTCCGCCCCGATGCCTGCAGCAGATCCTGCTGTGGGGACCTGCTGGAGACGTGCAGTGCGCACCCAGCCTCTCATCAGCTCCAGGCTGCGCTGTCACCCCATGGACAGTGACTTCGGGCATCCACGCACTCCAGACAGATGTGCAGCCGGCGCTGCCAGCCCGGAAGGGTGTCTGACACGTTTCTCAGCTGTGTTCCCTCTTTCAAGGTCACTGGCTTGAGCTCTTCCCTGCTCCAGGCACACGGACATGGCAGCGGGCAGCGGGCAGATGGTGCGCCGTCTCACGTCCTCGGGCGCCCGGCGGCTCGGGGACCCCTGCGGTCTCTGCACTGTGGGCACCTGCAAGCGGAGCTCTGCAGATGAAATTGAAGCCCCCATCATCACACGCCAGGCTCCTGCCACAGCCGCTGTGCTGCCCTCAGAACCAGCCTGCACGCCCGCCCCACTGAGAGGCAGAGCTCTGCAGCTCCACAGCCCACGTTGTGCTGGTCAAAGGCACCACGTGAGATGCCAGGGACTCTGGGGGCACAGGTGACCGTGAGCTCTGGCTCTGCAGCCCTGCTCACTGCAGGTCTCCATGACAGTAATACCTGTGTGTATTTATATATTTTCTAAATTTTCTGTGTACTATGTTTTGACATCTTAGAAAAGCTTTCTGGCGGGGGAGAGCCTGTCCCTCCAGGGGCTGGCCAATTCTGATAAAGCGAGGGCTCTGAGAGCATGTCTTTTCATATGCAAACTAACCAGCAGACCTCCTCTCTCCGGCCCTAAAGCTCCCCCCTCCCCTGCCCTGACCATCCCAGGGCCAGGTCCTGGGTGACTAGGGACCACCACCACCCACAGCCAAACCTGCTGAGATGATTCCAGCTGGCCAGTGCTAAAGCATTCACCTCCCTGCCCTTCCTTTTTCACGGAAACCCCAGTCCTGCCCAGCCACTCCCTTGCCCTTGTTTGCTGCCTCCTGACCGCCCTGGCACCGCCCACCATGGCCCTGAGTGCACTAAACTTCCTCCTCATCACCTCCTGCGACCACATGACTTGACCACACCACACGGGCACGGACATTCTCGGAACACCAAGGCAGCCCCAGGAGGTATTTTTAGGTGGGGGCTGGGGCTGAGGAGTGGCTGGAAGGAAAATGGGGGTGGGCTGCAGCATCCTCACCCACTTCCCCCACCCCTGGTCTTTGCACTTCGCCCCCCTCAGGGCAGACAAGTGAGGACACACAGGCACCAAAATAAGCAAAGTGACGCCACAGCGGAGGTGGCAGCTCTGGAGCTGGCTGCCCACTGACCCCCTCTTCCAAGCGCTGTATGAGTCTCCTGTGACCACCAGACTGGGCACCTTTAACCGTGGACGTTCCTTCTCTCTCAGCTCTGGATGCTGGAAGTTCTGGAGGAGGATGTCAGGGCCTCGCCCCCTCTGAAGTCTGCAGGGAGGATCACCCCGCACCTGGCCCAGCTCTGCTGTGACCGGCAATCCCAGGGGTCCTTGGCTCCAGTCTCCCCTCTGCTGTTGCATGGCTGTCTTCTCTGGGAGTCTCTCTGTGCCTCTGCTCCTCCTACAAGGACATCAGCCATTGTACTGAGGGCCCACCCTACTCCAGGGTGACCTCCCCCCAACCTCACCAATGACACCTGCAGAGACCCTATTTCTATATAAGGTCACATTCTGAGGTTCAGATTCATTCATTAAATCCACAGAGCACATCCTCCTGCAGCCCTTCCACAGGCTCTGGGAGCTGAATGCACCCGGAAGGTACCGAGAACTCTCGGGGTAAGACTGGAGGTGCTCTAAGGGAGGACCAGAGATGCCAGCTCACCCTGGAGTTCATCTGAGCCACCCCAAGTGAACCACCGAGACAGCTCATGCATAGAGAGCCCAGATGATCATGAAATCAGATGCCTGCTGAGGGCTGGCCAACCCAGAGGCTTCTCCCATCCACGTCTCACCCCGTCACTCCACAGACTTGGCTGAGAGGTGGCCCTGCCCTCAGGAAGCACATACTCAGCAGGGAGAATCCTCCAGAAAGAGACCAACTGTGAGGGGTGCCCACTGGCCACAGAGCCCCAGGGTCCACAGAGAGCGAGGCCACCTGCATGGAGGACCTGCATGGAGACTTTACCTGCACAGGCTGTGTTTTGATTTAAACAGCCTCTTGGGATGTGGGACCCAGGATGGTGGTGAGCCAGTTCCTGCTGCGGTGTGTCCCACCTGGCCTTCCGTTTCAGGAGCTCTGGTTACTGTATGATTTGTGAAGCTCCCTGGGGGAAAGGGACCTGCTGCCAGACCGATATGTACAAAACCAGGCCTGCAGGGAAGGAGGCAGCTCGGTGCTCAGGCCCTACCAATACTCCCCCGGGCTCATTGTCATCTCCATTTAAAAACCAGACTGGGCCAGATGCGGTGGCTCATACCTGTAATCCCAGCACTTTGGGAAGCCAAAGCAAGAGGATCACTTGAACTCAGGAGTTCAACACCAGCTGGACAACATGGCACAACCCCCATCTCTACAAACACAAAAAATTAGCTTGGTGTGGTGGCGCGTACCAGCTGCTTGGGAGACTGAGGTGGGAAGATCCTTGAGCATGGGAGACGGAGGCTTCAGTGAGCAGTGATTGCACCACGGCACCCTAGTCTGGGTGACCAAATGTGACCCTGTCTCAAAAACAAAAAATAAAGCAAAGTACAAAAAGACCTGGCCTGGGCACTCCGAATTCAGGAAAACCATTTCGGGTGTCACACAACAGATCCAACCTCAGTGACCTAACCCCCATCTTCTTCCCACATTAGCCATCTTCTAAAGCGATTTGATTGTCTCTGAATGAAAATTCATTTGCCACCTGCAGAGTGACGAGAAACCCGGCTCCGGAAACTTCAAAGGCTCCCCTCTGCCCAGACCCCAGGGCTTGCAGGTGCCTTCCCTTCACAGTGAGTGCTTCTTCCTGTTTAAACTTTAATTTTGCAACTCTAGGTGAACTGAATGTCAAGAGTTTGGGGTTTATTTTTCTCCAGAGAAGGTCAGTGGCGACTGGGTGATGTGACCACAGAGGTAGGAGGGCCGGGGAAAGACTTACCAGGAGTTTCCATCTCTTTAGACTACATTAAGTCCAAACCAGGGAGCACTGAGTCAGCTCTCAGTTATCTGGGGACCTATGAGCTTAGGGACTAACACCCCCACCCTCCCCACAGCCCTCTGCACCTGGCCTGCCTCACCCACGGGGACTTTGCACCTTTTGCCCGCATGGACTGCAAAGGTCAGCAAAGGACAGCGTGCAGGCGGAATTCAGCCCTGCCCCTTTCTCTGCCTGCAGAGGGTGCACTTAAAAAAAGATCAAGTCATTGATGCTGCATCCATTTATGTGGCTTCAGAGAACAGAGAATTGGTTCGAAGCAGGTGATATCTCAAGGCTGTTCCCATCCCCAGCAGTGGTCTATGAAGCTTTGAAATCTGGAACCCTATTTGTTATACAAGAAACTCAGGTGCCGTTTTCAAGACAGGCTGGTACAGGAGACCCAGGGCTCAGCTGCCGGGGGAAGAAAGCTGCCCTCGTTCCTCCGCACTGTCAAGATACAAAGGTGGATGGGAAGGGCGTGCTCCACAGAAATTCAGAGACCGTGCACCCTGGCTGCAGAGCTCATGGAGGACAGGCCAGATGCACAGGAAAAGTGAAGCAAGGCCCCTGAGGCAGGTCAAACATTAAACAGACTCTATCAGCATCCAGAGGGGCTGTGCAGGAGCAGACACACCGTGGGTATCTCCATGGGACACTCCTGAGTGTCCTTCCAAGAAAGAGCTGAAGGGGGGACCACAGCACCAGTTCCTCCTAACCCCAGCGCCTTGTGCTTCTCTGCCCTGTGCCCCTATTTCTACGCCTCCCTCCTTGGGCTCATTTCATCTTCTCCCTGACCTAAGCCCTAGACCGGGGATTGAGAGCTGTGGGTACAGACAGGCATGACTGAGCCCTGCTGGTCTTGCTGAAGTCTAAAGAGAAGAGTGACTGAGAGGAGCTAACGTTAGTGACAGGAATTCATTCCCAAGAGTTTCTCTCATGCACCATCGCAGCATCTGTGGTTATACCTTGGAAGGAAGAGAATAAGACTCAGAGAGGTTGGAGGACAGAGCCACACAGCTAGTGAGCTCCAATTTAGTCTGTTGGGTGCTTAGCCCATGCTCAAAGCCACCATCCAGGCAGGCTCCTAAGTCTTCATTGGTGGTTGTTTGCATTGCAAAACCTTGGAATGAACTACAGCAAAACTCTTTGTTTTTGTAGGGAGTTAAATTTTCTCGATGTGTAATAAGAATCTCAACTTTTAATCATATTTTGTCCACTTTGGAAGAAATCATGTAATTTGTTATTAAACAGACACATCTCCTGACTTTTAATTGCAGGGTATTAACTAAGCTTTACCTTTTTTTTTTTTTTTGATGATTTGGGGACATTTGCTGGAGGCAGCAGTGACAGCCTCACTCCAGCTGTGTTGGTGCCATCCCTTGGGAAGGCCGGAGGTTTCAGGAACAGGAATCGTTGCTGAGAACAGGTGTTTAGGCCAAAGAATTCCAAAGAGGCTGGCATTGCTGCCTGCCCGGATAGTGGACGGAAACAGGTGGATGAAGGCCAGGTCACCAGCGGGGATTAAGAATTCATGAGATCAAAGCCCAGGAAAGAGGGTAAGTGGGAGCTGGGGTTCGGGTATTAAGACAACATCTGGAATCTCTCCTGTGTGGGTTATCGGGTGAACAGCGTTCGGGGCCAGCTGTGTCCTTTCAGATAAAACTAGAAGATTCAAACCTTCTTTTGTTACATCTGCCCTCAGGGACAGGGAGGTTCTGAGGATTAAAAGCAGGGATCCTGCAGCTGGGTGGGTGGCTGGGCCTTCCTTCAGCCTCTCTCTTCTCTGTGCTCATTTATCCACATTGGATGGGACAGGCATCTCTGTGAGAGGCAGTGCTGGCCAGTGGTTTTGAGCCAGATGGTGTGGTTACCATTCAAGGCATCAGGTCACCACTTAGCACAGTTAGCAGGCTGTGTGGCCTTGGGAAAGTCACCAAGCCCCTGGGTGCCTCTGTAAGATGAGAAGAGCGGCTTGCTGTGGCATTGCACTCACAGAGCTGCATGATGCCTGACGATGCTGTGGGTTATTATTGTCATTACTACTACTATCTGCCAAGGCTTTCCTCTTTGGGCTTGTGGTTGGGGTCCTGAGTGTTGATCCTCTAATCTTTCTAGGACAGGTACAGTGGCTCATTCCTGTAATCCCAGCACTCTGGGAGGCAGAGGTGGGAGGATCACTGGAGGCAGGTGGATCACTGGAGCCGAGGAGTTCAAGACCAACCAGGGCAACGTAGTGCCCTGGCAACACAGTCTCTACAAAAAGTTTAAAAAATTAGCCACGCATGGTGGCGCATGCCTGTAGTCCCAGCTACTTGGGAGGATGAAGCTAGAGGACTGCTTGAGTCCAGAAGGCAGAAGCTGCAGGGCGCAGTGATCACACCACTGCACTCCAGCCTGGGTGACAGAGCAAGCTCCTATCTCAAAAAAAAAAAAAAAAAAAAAAAAAAAAGGTAATCTTTCTAGGTTTCATTTCCCAGGCTCCATAATGGTGGTCTGCACAGGCAGCTTCTGGCCCTTAGTCTTCCTCTTTCTGTGGTGCCACTGCCAGCACAGGGAGGTCATTCTGTATCATGTCACTATGTCACTTGCTTGGTGTTTTACACCCATGGAAGATGAAACAGCAACTGCAGCCTGGAGTGCTGGGAGGCAGAGAAAATCTCACTCCCCAGGCCAGCTGGCTTACTGTGAGGGCCAGAGGCAGCACAGCCTCTCTTGGTCATCAGAGATCAGGACTCAGGTGGAGAGGGTGGGGCAGGGGCTGGCAGTGGAGACAGGTCCACACTGGGAACCAGCTGTGCCAGGCAGTGTGGCCCTGAAACTCCTAAGGTGTGTGAAGAGGGGGTCTTGCAGGAAATGGTTAGAGAGCTCAGGTGTTGTGTTTCTCTCTGACACGCAAACATATGTCTCTCTAGACAGACAGGTCTCCCTATTCCTGCCTTACATGGGAAGCACATCCGAAGGAGAGGTGCCCCCCAGTGCCTCCAGCACCGCTCAGGCCTTTCTCAGGTGTTGGGCAGGGAGAGGTAGAGCCCAAGAGAAGCCTCAGCAGAACACTAACAGTGGAAAGGAGGCAGCGAGATGGAAGCAGGCTGCTTTGGTACATGCAGAAAGTTCTAGATAAGCCTGTTGGCTTAGAATCCTGAGCTCCATTCACGTGAAGCAGCACTTCAGCGTGAGGCGGTGCTTGAGGGCCCCTTGCCTGAGTAAAACGTGGATGTTCTAGCTGGTTTTGGGGGCTGTGGGACTCCCCCATCTGCACATCCCCCACTCACCGGGTGCAATACGCATTTAGCCACAGCAAGTGCTTACTTAGTATTTGTTGCTTCCTGATACACAGAAATCTCTGTGATCCAAGCAGTGTTTCTCCCACAGGACTCTACCCTGCCAACCCTCAGCTCGGCTCAGCTCAGCTCAGCAGCTGGCTAATTGTGAAACTCGGAGGGACATCCTGTGAGCACTCCAACACTTTACAATTCATCAAAGTGCAGAGCGCTGTCTGGCCGCTGCCCACTGCTCTGTTGTTCTGAGGGGCAAGGCCACAGTGACCTACAGCAGGGAAGAGACAAACACGGATCTGGTGCAGAGATTATTCAGGTTATGACAGGCAAGCAAGAAAGTAAGAGCGTTTTCTGCGTGGCCACACCCGATCCCTTTTTAGCCTGGGCTTTGCTCCCGAATGAGGTCGGCAGGGCCCCCTGATTGTTTTTATTTTACAGGTACGGGACTCCCCCTGGGGTCTGACTGCCACACTCTGACACAGAAGGGGCAGCAGAAGTAGGGTTTCTAGAGACAGACCTCCTCAGTCAAATGCTGGCCACTTACCAGTCGGTAGCCTTGGAAATGTTATTTTGCCCCTTTATGCCTCAGTTTTCTCAGATGTAAATGGAGATAATAAATGCACCTATCTCAAGGAATAAATAAAATCACCCACGGGCCAGCTGTGACGGCTCATGATTATCATCTCAATGCTCTGGGAGGCTGAGGAGGGAGGATCTTTTGAGGTCAAGAGTTCAAGACCAGCCTGGGCAACATAGCAAGACCCTGACTCTACAAAAATTAAACAACTAGCAGGGCTTGGTGGTGTGCACCTGTAGTCCTACCTACTTGGGAGGCTGAGGTGAGGGGATTGCTTGAGCCCAGGAGGTCAAGGCTGCAGTGAGCCATGATCGTGTCACTGCTCTCTGGCCTAGAAGACAGAACGAGACTATCTCAAAAAGTAAATAAATAAAATAAGTCAGGCGCAGTGGCTTACACCTGTAATCCCATCACTTTGGGAGGCCGAGGCGGGTGGATCTCCTGAGGTCAGGAGTTCGAGACCAGCCTGACCAACATGCAGAAGCCCCGTCTCTACTAAAAATACAAATTTAGCTGGGTATGGTGGTGCATGTCTGTAGTCCCAGCTACTCAGGAGGCTGAGGCAGGAGAATCACTTGAACCCAGGAGGCAGAGGTTGCGGTGAGCCAAGATCACGCCATTGCACTCCAGCCTGGGCAACAAGAGCAAAAATTCTGTCTCAAAAAATAATAGTAATAAATAAATAAAAATAAAATCGCCCACAAAACATGCTGAAAAGACACCTGGCCTGCCGGAATCACTCGTGGAAGTTAGTCATTGTTACAGGGGTGGCTACTAATTTCACCTGTCCGCAGACACTGTGCGCCCCACCAAGTGGTGGCTAGGAATCCACTCATGCTGCATTCAAACGGTCATCGCCAGACCCCTCAACGCCTGCCCTAAAGCCCTGTTTTGCAAGGGCTGGGTGTGTTTGCTAGGATCCTGCAAGAATTCTGGTTCAAGGTTCAAAGGAACCATTTAGGAGTCCAATCGGACACCATCACAACCCAAGAATGGCCCTAGCCCCTCTGCGAGGGGTTTCACTCAGCAGCCCCCAAACCTGCAGAGGCGTGCAGGAGGCCCCATCCCACCTGCGGGGACCCTGGCTGGGCCAGCCGTCCCTTCTTGTCAGTGGATGGAACAAAGGCCTCTCACCCTTTCTGTACCTGGGAACGCAGGGCGGGTGGGGCGGGGAGTGGAATGAAAGTCTGATCGGCGGTTATTGGCAGAGGCAAATGAAAGAACAAACTCCCTTTGCATTTTTTGGCTTGGTGTGCAAGAATGATAAATCCAGCCAGGAGAACAGGAAAACAACGTCGTGACCCGCTCCATCCCCTCATTTCCTGTTCCAAGGCGAGCCGACCGTGCTGCACCGGTCCAGGCTGGGCGCCCCTCTCCCCTGCGGTAAAGAGGCAGCACAGGTTGGGACAGCTAGATGGGGGCAGTCCAGGTGTCCTGCCCACGGTTTCCTGGGGGTCAACAAAGGCGCCGAGGCCTCGCCCGTGTGAGGCAACCGCCCCGTGATCCCACAGAACTTCTGGAAAAGTCAGCGCCCCCGCGTCCCGGCCTTCCCGATGCATGGTGCCCTCTCCACCCGCCCTGGCCGGGCAGGTTCAGGAGGGCGAGAAAGGTTAGGCTGAGCGGAACAGCGCGGCCAGCGTTACCAGTGTGCCCTGGACACCCCTAGGCGCCCACCTGGCCTTGCTCCCACCTCCCCTCGCCCCTGGCCTTCTTAACCGGCATTACCCGTGGAGGCATGAGGCTCGGGTGGATTAGGACTACTTGTTTGCGATTTGCTCGAGAACATTCTAGGGAGAAGGCACGCCCGGCTCTGGACTTAGCCGAGAGTTTAGGGCAGGAGCGCCGGCGGGGAGTGCCCTGGGTGCTGGAGAATGCGTGTCCGGAAAGCAGTAGGGCGCGCTTCGTGGGTGCAAGCAGGGCCACCTCGCGCACTTTCTTCCTACCCTGGGACAGCGCCTGGACTGGGGCTGGGCGCACACACTGCATGGAACCAGCTCCGGTTCTTGCGCCCCGGCCCCGCCCTCACGCCGCCCCAGGCTGCAGGTGCTGCGGCGCTCCCTGGGCCTCCGGCGCTCCCTGGGGGCGCGCATTCCTCCATTTCAGGGAAGTCCCCGGGCAGATGCCCACGTTGTCCGGTAGAAACCCGCGGTCTCAGGCCGACTTGCGGGGCCGCTTCTCCCGGGGAGAGAAGCTGGAGCTTCCCCCACGCGGCCCTAACGCGAGGCCGTCTGGGCTGGAGTGGGCGCGGCCAGGGTGTCCCAGCGCGCCCCCTGCCGACCGCGCGCTGCGGGGGCAACTCCACATCCCCTCGGGGGTTCTCGTCCCCGCTGCAGAGAGACGAAAGCGTGTGTCCGTGACCAGCCGGTTTAGGAACGAAAACTCTAGAACTAAAAACAAAAAATAAAACTGGTGAGTGGGCAGCGTGGTGAGTGTTTCCCTCTGGGTAATGCTTGGCCAAAGGGGAAGATCGAATACTCCCGCCCACATCCGCCTCCCCCAGCAGGGGGGATTCCCGCTCTGCTCACCCACGCTGACCCATGCCTCCCGCCAGGTCCACTGCTCACACAAATCTGTAGATTTCTGAGTACCCGTAACTCGAAAAGCTCCAATGCACAAACGGGGTTTTAAGCTCATGGCGGCTTCACAAGGGGAAGGGCCTGCTTCCCTAAAAAAAACAAAACAAAACAAAAAAGGCAAGGACTCTTGCAAATGGACTGGAATTAGTAATTTAGCCAGGGCCTCTTCTAAATTCACTGCAAAATTCGCCAGCGTCTTATTCTTCACACACGAGGCACCACACGAGAATCACCCCCTCCCCAGAATTTTGCAAAGCACGTTTGCTGGGTTTTCTCGCCTTTCCTTCCGACGAACTCGAATTGGAACCAGTGCTCTCCCCCCAGACCTGTCTCCGAGCCCCACCCTTCTTCCCCCACACAGTCCCTCCCCTGGGAGAATACAGGTGCTAAAAATGCTTGGGCCCCGCAGCTTCCTTCCTCCTCCTCGGTTTCTCGAATGACCCAAGCTGCCTCTTTCTGGGCCCTCGGAAGATGGTGCCAATTCCGCGGCGGCCCGCTCTCGCCAGCGCCACAGCCCTGACTCCGACCCGGAGGCCTGAGTTCAACCGCTTTCGCTTCCTTGCGGGCCTTTCAACCCTCTGAATACGCAGATTCATTTATTTATGTTTTTTAATGTAGTAAGTGGGCAGCTAAATGAATTGCAATTTGTAATTTTTATGGTTAATTTGAAATCTCGCTCTTGTTGGCTAATCCTGTTAGCTGGTGGCAAAACAAGGAGAAGCAGCAGTGATTCTAACAGGCATTTTATGTTAAATTACAGCGGAGGCCAGAACAAAAGGAGGCGACGGACTTGCAGGCCCCGCGGCCTCGGCGGGTCCGCGCGGCCGGTGTGAGCCCACAGGGAAAGCACCCCAAGCTGGCTAACCCCGCGCGCCCCCGGCCACACCCGCCCATCCTGGCTTCGATATTAAGAAGCCCAGTTTGGCACCCCAATTATGCTTGTCAATGTCCCCGGTGCCCCAGACCCGCGCTCCGCTGCCTCCTGGCTTCCCAGGCCGGCGAAGCGTGGCCTTGCCGAGGGCGCGGGGCTTCACGGTCGCGGAGGCCCGAGGGCGGGTCACTCCGGATCCCTTTCTTCCCTCCCTCTTCTCTTCTTCTCCTTTCTTTTCTCCCTCCGCCTCTCGGTCAGCTCTTCCCGTCGTTTCCCCTGCACCCAGTTCCAGTTCAGGCGCTGTCCCAGGGTAGGAAGAAGCGCAATGCCCTGTCTTCCCCTTCTCTGGTCCCCTCCCCAGCCTCCGGCTCCCCACGGTGCAGGGCTCCGGCGCGGGCTAGGCCGGGCGAGTGGGTTTCCGAGCCGCAGCGCTTGGAGCTGGGGGAGCGGGAGCAAGGGCATCCCTGCGGGCGGGCCGGGTCCCCGCTTTTCCGGCTCCCTGCGGGCCAGGTGGGGGTTCCAGCACGCGGGGCGCGTGGGGGCGGGGGCGCTGGGTCGCGCGGCTCCGCTGGTTCGAGCGTTGTCGCCGGCGCGGCGTTTCTTGTCCCCGGCGCCTGCTCCGTGCCGTCCCAGTGAGTTTGATTGAAACGCGGCTGCGGGAAGGGGTCGGCCGAGGCAGGCTGCGAGCAAGGCGGGGGTGGGGGCGAGGAAGGGGACCCGGAGAGGCCCCGGAGGGCTCCCGCCACCGCCGCGCGGCGCTGCTCGGGGACTGCTATTTTGAAAGGCAGCGGCCGCCCCCGCGGGGCTCGGGTTGCAGGGTGGAGTGTCACTTCCTCCGCAAGCTCCAGTATTTCTGTAATGTTTTTCAATGGACGAATTCATAAGCGGGGCCGTGTGACCGGGGCGAGGCCGCGAGCGCGGCGCGATCAATAGCGCCCACTGGTAGTTCATTCTGCACCGCGGAGCGCGAGACTGTGGACCCAGGGAAGCCCCCTCAATGGTGCTGGCGTCCCCGCCGCCACGGCTTGGTAGGGTCCTTTAGGGAAGGGGGAAGAGTTCCGGCACCGGGACAAATCCTAATTGTCTTTCTGGTTTTTCTTTCCCTTCGGTCCGCTTTCCCCGCGACCTCCTCCACCCTCAGCCCGCCTTGCAAACGTGGTCCGCGGGGATGGCCGCGCGATGTAGAAATTGGTCTCGTCCAGAGACGCGCGCACAGCCGTCCCCGCGCACACGAGGCACGCCAGGGCCGGCGTCCACGTGCTGGCAGCACCCCAAGTCGGGTCAGTCAAACCCCACTGTGGGGTTTCAAACGGTGTAGGGGAGGGGAAGTAGGAAAGGTCATTCAAACAAAAACAAAAACAAAAAATCAGTGGCTCTTCTAGCTAAGGGGATGGCAGTGGGGGTGGAAAGTTAATAACAGGTAAGATCGCTGCCTACCCTCCCGCTGTTTTTAAGACAAAACATTAAATAAATGAAAAGAGAAAATACCCCCGTCCCTTCCACCAGGCCTCCGCCACATCAGGACCCCAGTGGGGTAAGAGTGGGTACACACTGGACTTGCCAGGTCTCCAGTCCGGACGGAGGAAGAAAGTGCAACTCCCAGAGAGGGCAGCCAGCCTTAGCCACGGTGACAGCTTCCCCACGGTGGTCCTGCAGCTGGAGCTCCAGAGAAAGAAAGGAGGAAGCACTTCCGGAAGTCTCTGCCAAGAGATTTTAAATTGTGTTGCCTGAGGATTTTGTGGTTGAAAGAATTACCTGGTGACCTGCTAAATCTCTGAGTTTGTTGGAAGGAAATGACCTGCCCTTAGAAACCCCTCCGTTCCTGCCTACCTCCGAAACCACAGGCTGTGCCTCTCTTTCCCTTTTCTTTCCTGCTCCCCACAGAAGGGAGGAGGAAGGTTACAGCGTTTGTGGAATCAGGAATCAGGCTGCCAGGCAAACATACAAACTGCCCTGTGTGAGCAGTGCGATTCACTGTAGGAGGTGCAGGGGATATTTTCTTAAAGGCATTTACACCCAGGAGTTCACACCACGTTGAGGAGACCAGAAGGTCTTTGGTGAACAGGTCACCAGAGATGGCAAGGAATTTTCTGTTGTTCTCTGGTGCCAGTGATGGCTGGATCTCTGCATCCTGGAGCCTGGCAGTCCTGTGATGTAGTGAGTCAATCCGAGACCCAAATGTAGGCAGGAGGCATCCTTGCTTCCTTCCAGAACAAGTCAGAAAATCAAGTAAGGAGAAAATAAGTGACATGGTAGTAAAGGCACAGTTATTTACATGGTGGTTATGGGGTTCTCTCCAAGCTATAGATATATCTGTTTCTGAAAAGCTCCCTTTTTAAAAAATCAGATTTGAAGATTGTCGGAATTCTGGTTCTTCATAATGAGTCACATCTCTATTTATAGTCAGTTCGTTTTCACTGGCATATGAAGGTCTCAGTTTGAGCATCGTGTTTTAAACTGCCTGCAGTTTGATTTACTGGAAATACACCTCTACAGATAAGGTGTAGTTTTTCCTAGTTCCGTTCCCAATAGTATAAGGGTTATGTGTGAAGTTATTTGCATTTGTGTTCTCTGTCATTTAGTTGCACCCAGTGAAGAAAAGAGCAAATCACAGAATTTAAGATGTATAAATAGATAAGTGCACAATAATACAACAAACCTGAAAGAGTTGGCAAATTAAACCTTGAAATTATTTACAAAATTCCGTATCTTATAAAGGACAACCATTAAGGGGCCTGTGGTGTCAATATTTTCTGTAATGCAAGCCCTTTAATACTTTCCAACCACAACCTAAATTTGCTCGTAATCAAGCTACTGAGGTATGAATGCTGCATTCTCATTTTCCTCCTCCTATAAGCCTCTGTACCAAAACATTCAAAGGCCAGGCATTTGCTTTTTATTTATACATATTAAAAATTTCTTCTAGGAGTGAAGTTTCCAAACACAATGTGTCTGGACAGGAAGCAAATGTTGTTTTAGGGGAAAGTTCTAATAACCCCATTTATGCAAGCACATTAGAGCAGAAAGAATCACTTCTGTTAGTTAACATTTTTGAGCCAGAAAATTAAAAACAAATATTTAATTTCCCAATTTGGAATTCGGGCTGGCATTGACTGCTAAACTTTTACAATGCATACTCAATGAATTAAACACAATCTCTACTAGCCAAATAAAACTGCCTTCATGTGGCTCAAAATAAGTTTGAATAAACTGAAAGATAAATAAAATGCACCGGGGACACCCAGGAAGAGAGCTGATGTGTGTGAACTTGGCCAAAAGACGGCTTTTGGACTCTGCTCAATTCAGGGCTTTTATGACACCTAATAAAGCTATACTTAGAGAAGACAAATATTCAATAAATATGAACACATACTTAAAAGCATAAGTACAGTTTTCACTTTTCCTCTTCCAAACCTACTTTTACATCAGTTTATAATTGGACATGAATTTCCCCTTCTCCATTTCTCATCACAAATTTGGTGGGCTCCTAACGCGTCCCATTTCTCTCTTTTGATTTGGGGCCCCCCACCTGATAAAGGAGTTGTGATTGCAGATGGATTTGAGCTGATTTCCCCTGAACAGGCTGGCCGTGGGAAGCAGGCATTGGAGTCCCACAGCTCACTGGACTGCAGCAGCGAGCCCTTCACGGTTGCAAAGGAAGGAAATTCCTAGCGGGGCCACTGTTCAGCATCCGCCCCGCAGGCCTAGCGCGATGTCTTTTTCTGTCTCAGGACACACCTGGCTGGGCTTCCCTAAAACCGGGCTTAGTTGGACTCCTTAGACCTGGGGATGAATTCTTGCCAAGTATTTCCAAATTTTCCCCTACACCCTGCCGGTGCAATTCATGTCTCCAAACCCCCTCTCCTCCACAAAAACGGAACAACAAAACCCCAGGTCCAGGAGATCAGGCCCAGGCTGGATTCAAGACGCCACAGCCAGGCAGCCCCGCCGCGAGCCTGTGCGGGCTTGAGCAGGCTTGGCCCCAGGAAGCCCCAGTCCCGCGCTCGGCTGCGCGCGCCCAGCGCCCAGAAGCAGCAGCTCCAGGCGGCCGCGCTCCCCGCCCCGCCGCGGTGCGGTCGGATGCCTAGCTAGCGTCCAGACCCGCGGGATGCAGACCCGGATCAGTCAGGCTTGAGGGCTGCTCCGCATAGACCAGCGTCCGGGGAAGGCACACAGTGGCCGAGGGCCCGCCCGCCTGGGCTGCGGCTGTGATGGTATCTGCGCTACTTGCGCCTTGGGGATGGGAGGCCGCCCTTGCTGACTGAAGGGCCTGAAGAGGAGGCTTTTGGGGCCCCTCTAGCCTCACCCTGGATTCACAAAATCAAATTCTACCTCCTTTCCCCTTCACCACCCCCACCCCACGAATACACATGGAGAAGAAAGGTTCACTTCTGTTCCTGTTGCTGAGTTGCAGCTATGCCCCTCGGCCTCGGAGGACGGCTCACCTTTACTGTGAATTTCTAGTGAAGGAACAGTGCTAAAAACAGGGATAACAACAGGACCTCTCTAACAAACGCCTCCACTGGTTACAAACGGCTGGAAGAACAGCCCAGGGACATTCCTCCCAGACCCAAGGAAAGGGGATGGAGACACATTTTGATGTGTTCTACATACTTGGTCAACTTGCAGCTACTATAGAACCCACTCCCCACAGCCAGCTCTTCCTCATGTTTTAGCGAGAATTTTGTTCAACATTCTACATTCTAGAGAACCCTTCCTCACCAGATTAAGCGCAGAGTTTCAGCAAAATAAGTCAGAGGAGAAGGAAGGCGTAGAGATGGAGAGGAAGCTGGCGCTGGGGCCCACTCTGGGCTGTGGGCTGTGCCTGCACTCAGTCTCGGGTACCATGCTGGACAGTGGGGAAAACAAAAACCTGGAGAACAGCTCGGAAAACTCTCCAAAGGTTTTATAGCTTAAAGACACGGAGAGGAGGAGGCAGGAAGGGTCAGGCTCTGCAGGCCTTTAGAACGATCCGATGTCTAATGAAAATAAATACCTTGTAAACATGTGGGTACCAAGTAACCAGAAGAGAGCTTAGACCAAGAAGGTCGGAGGTCTTTTCCCACCTGTGAGAAAATAACAGATCCTGGAGCTCTGCAGCCTTAGCAATGAACTGGATTACTGATTAATGTTTAGAGGCACCCATGCATGAGTTGGCAAACCAAGCCATTGAAATGTGGAATGAGCAGGATCTGGCTTTTTGAATGTCCATTACTTCTCATATACATGCATATCTATGGCAAATATGGAGAAGAAGAAAAAATTTAAAAAAGAAACAGAACCCCGCTTTACCAGATTAATCAAAATGGAATGATAGATTCTCAAGTTTGAAATAACCCCCGCCCCAGGAATTCTCCAGCAGTCTCCGCAAGAAGCTGTCAGACAGACAGCAGTTAAACAAGGTCGGGAAAACCAACTCTCAGATTAAACAAACTTCTCTTTCTGTTTCTGCAACAGGAAGAAAACATTCCACAAGCTGATGGTAGCCCTCACAGACATACATCTGTTATGGCTTTCCCAGAATCCTGACCCCTGGACAATTCTTTTGGGAACCCCCTTCTCTATCTATGGAAAATGACATTCCTAATCCCTGCCCTGCCATCTCACATATGCAGAGTCTGAAAGAGAAGCCAAGACCCCTTGGTCATCCTCACTCTCAGGCCTCTGCCCAAGAGGGGGAACTTTGATCAAATGCAACTTTCTTCTCCTTTGGCCCCAAGCTTCTGTGCCCTCCGTTCACACTCACCCAGAATGCAAAAGCATTTGGATTCAATGCTGTCCCCTCTGGCTTTCTGTCTGTCATTTGGCCTGGAAAGGATGTTCAGAAATGCCATGGACAGTTACAGTTCGACTCAGTAACTTCCACATGGCTCATGAATGTCCTTGGCTACCCGGGGAACTGCAGCCCTCTGCCCCCCAAGTTAATTGCTAAATGATTTGCAAACTTAAACAATTATACATTCTCTCTTGATTTGCCCCAAAGAAATCATGTTAATTTATGACACACTCACATGAGCTTGATTAACAAACCTAGACTAAATTTGCAGGTGGCAAAATGCAATACAAACATATATTTTAAAAAATATTAGAAGCAGATTTTTGCCAACTCTTTCCTCCCGCGGTTTAATGATCTACCGTGCTGGTTCATACGTTTTTTAACAGCTGACTTTGGATATTTTTTAAAAAATGAATCGATTTGTAGTCATTGCCTGGCTGCCTGTGGGGAAGGAGCTCCTGCCGTTGGCAGACACCTCGGCAGCCAGGCGTGGGGTGTCCTTCCATCAAAGCAACGCCAGGGGGCAAGAAGCGTTAACAAAGCCGGGCCGCTCGGCACTCTCCCTTTATCTACCCCTGCGTGCGTGTCACACTTTCCAGGGCGAAATGTCATTTTGCAAGGTTATACATTTCCAATTCCACATAGAGCCTTATCGCTCATCATTTACCTGTTGGGCACAAACAAACAGCCTCTTTAAATAAAGCCAGGGAAGGGAAGCATATACCTTTGTACAATTAAAAATAGCACAAGAATGCCAAAATGTATTGGACCTTGCTGTTAATCCGACTTACCTGGCTGACACTCTGGCCTAATCCTATTTTCTCCTCACATTAGAATGACTCTACAAAGCTACGTTTTGTTCTTCAGGAGCACAATTTACCTGGTCAGTGGGCTGAGGACCAGAGAAACCCCGCCACCTAAGGTGGGGACAGGGGCTGCAGATTGCCCAGCGTGGCCCCAGCCTGGCCCCAGCCTGCTGGAGGTCCCAGTGCAGAGCCTGCTTGGCGAGACAGAAAGCAAACGAAATCACTCAAGGGAAACTTCGCTGGAGACAAAACACATTCAATTTCCTGAAGACTCTGCTTTCTCTCCGGAATTATTTGCTTTTGCAGAGGCACATAAAACAAATTAAACACTAAAAATGGAAGCTCCTTTGCTTCCCAGCTCAGAAAATAGGTTTTTTTTCTTAAGGATATGGTACTAACAGTAATACAAATGAAAGAAAACAGTAACACTCTAGCTCTTTAAAATAAACTTATGTGGGCACCTAAAGTCCTTTTTGGCAAATTCTTAATCTTGCAGGGCAAGGCAGACAATGGGAGCTTGTGCTAAATGGCTGCTGTCACTCTGCTAACAGTCCAGGAAGCTTCCGCGCAGCTATTTGGGCATCTTTTCACACCTTCACCTTCCAAACCGCAGCCCCTGGTGATGCTGACTTTTTCAGCCTGCCTCTGGGTCCACACGGGACTGGAGACGTATCTGAATGGGTACGTGGAGGGTGGGCCGGGGGCTGAGCTGCGGAACACGGTGGCGAAGGAGTCAAATACTGTTACTTCGTATTTTAGGAATTTATTTCTCCCGCACACCCCTCCCTCCCTGCCTAACCCCCTCTCCCAGTATCATTTCTCTTTGAAATGTCATGAACTTGGCGCTTTCAGACCAAACCGCCGGGCTCAGGCCTGAGACAATGGGATTGTCAGAGGGCCAGCGCGGAGCTTTTTCTGCGTGTTCACGGAGCGTTAAGCCTTTATCCCACAAAACGGCTCTGTGTGACCGGGTCAGACAAAAGCCAACTTGCATCTTCCGCTCCGAGGGGATCTGGGCAGCGCCGGGGTACAGCCCTGCGCGGCCCCAGGGAGAGCGGGGAGAGGGCGAGTGTCCCCAGCCCTGCCAAGTGGCGTGGAGAGGGTCAGAGCCACCAACTCTGGTCTCCGCGGACACCCCCTTCCCCCGCCCGCTCCCGAGGCTCTAGGGCGGCCTCCTGGCCGCTGCCTCCTCAGACCCAGGGTCTTCGGCGTGGGCTCGACACCTCAGGCCCCTCAAGTAATTGGCCTCTTGGTGGCCAGGCACTGCCTTTCCGGCTGCTCTCTGCGCCCGCGGCCCCTCCGGCCTCCCCTGGCGGCCGCAGGCGTCCAGGGCCCTGGCTCCCCAGCTCCAGGCGTCCCGGGAGCGAGGCGCGCAGCGGGAGAGTTCGTGTGTCCGTGCGAGCGCGGGCGAGTGTAATGGTGCGCGTGCACGAGCGTGAGTGCGCGTGGGCGTGGGTGTGCGTTTGAGTGTGCACTAGCGTGTGAATGTGTACATGTGCACGAGCGTGAGTGTGCGTGTGCGTGCGTGGAAGGAAGGCGCGGTGGGGAGTCTGGCTGAAGGCCCGCTGCCTGCATGGCTGTCAGAGAAAAACAGAAGTGGGAGCCTGCTGCGGGCTCTGAGAGGACTTGATGGGAGCCCTGGCGCGCGCTGGGCACCGCGTGGTGAGTGTTGGGAGGCCGCCTGTCTCCAGCAGCCCCTGCCCTGTGCGGGCCGCCGCCCAGAGGGTCCCTGCTTGCGGGTCCGGGGCTAGGCGCGCCTGGCCTCCCCTTCCCCCCTGCTCCATCCGCAGGATTCAATGGACAGGAGTGGGCTGCGGAGAGTTGCCCTGGCCCCTTCCTGCAGCAAAGGGCGGCCGGCGCGAGTGGAGTGTGCAGGTCAGGCTGGGCGGGGGAGGGGGCCCAGGGGAGCCCATGGCATAGCACCGCCAGTGTGGGCTTATGATGAGGTGCACGCCTGGACCTCAGGCAGCGGCTGGCAGACTCCAGGCAGGCTCTGGAGGACCCAGGATTTAGGTATTTATGCAGTGAGGAGGCAAGGATTTGGGTGTTCTTTCTCCCCTCTTCCTCCTTGGAATTCAATTTCTTTGAAGGGCAGCGGGCAGGTCGGGAGGGAGGCAGGGAGAAAGAGGCAGCGAGCCACAAATGCCACCCGCCATGTGCTGCAGCAGGGCTCCCTAGCACAGGGCCTGGGGAAGGCAATGTAGGGGCATAGGCAACCCAGATAAGGGGGGACTTGCTAGGAAGTGGCCCTCGGTCTTGAGGGGCTGGTTCCATCCTGATTGCTTCCCTGGTGCCTGGGGGCCTGTGGAGGGTCCCAGGCCTAGGATTGGGGGCTGAGTGGGTGGACGGCCTCACAACCTGGGATTTCTTTCCAGCTTCTGGGTCTGCATTTGGGCCTCCAGTCCAGTTGTGAAGCAGGAAGGGAGGAAGGGAGCCTTTCTGAGACCCTCCACCCTCTACCCTGCAGGAAGAGGTGGATGTGACCTTGAGCATAACCTTGAGCAAGTCTTTCCAGCTTTTTAGGCTTCCACTTCCTCACCTATAAAGGAGCTGATGGGGGTAGATCATGTCGAATGTTAGTTCTGGCTGAAACATTTTTTGTTTTGTTTTGTTTTAATCTGTGCAGAGTTGGACTTACTCTCTCATGGTGGAAATTTATTTCATTTCAGTTTCCGAGGCCAGGCATAGAGTCCCTGTATATTCCCAGGGACAGTGACACCTTATGCAGAGGGTGGGCAACGTAGAAAATAACCCTACCTGGGACACAGGCAACTTGTTCTTTGAAATGATGAAATGAAGCTAAATTGAAACAAAAATTTTTTAAGTGGAACAAAACCAGTGATGCTGAGACTGAGTTGGCAGGCTGGGAAGGAACACCTGGAAGTGCGTGTGGGCTCCCTGGGGAGTGCTCCTGGCTGGGTGCAGTCTCGGGTGGCCGGGCTGGGCAGAGGTGTTTCAGGATTTGATGGAAATCTTTGGCCCTGAGCTGTCCTCCCCTACCTGCAGAGGCCAAGGCCTTCCCTCCACTGGCTGAAGTTGGTTCGGCTCTGCCCATCCATCCAAGCCTGCGAAGTACTCACGGGGGGCTGCTAGTGCTGCCTGTGCAGGCTGGGGCCAGATGGGGACCCTTTGTGGGGGCTGGCCAGCCTGGGACTGCAAGCAGCTGCTAGATTACTCCAACCCCTTTCTGTGTTGCAGACACCAGCAGGGGCTGGGGAGGCCGAGAGCTACGGTACAGCTTCAGAGAGAACCCCTGGAGGTGTTCGCAGTTCTCCTGCTTCCTAGGAGGAGCACCCAGGTTGAGTTCCAGCCCAGCCTCTATTCCTGTGCCCCCCTCTCTGGGGAGTGTCTGGTCTGCAGAGCAGGGTCCAGATCCGCTTGTCTCCACGCTTCTCAAGGCCTCCCCTCCACTGCCTGCTGCCTGGCTTCTCAGCAGTGGTGGGTGCTGGAGGTGGACTGGGCCGCCTCCCCAGTCCTGCTCACCTGGTGGGGAATCACCACCTGATTGTGACTTTACCCATCTGCGTCAGCTTCCTGGCATTGCCTTAGCAAAGTGCCACACACCGGGGGCCTACACAGCAGGAATGTGTTCTCTCTCAGGACCGGAGTCCAAAGTCCAGCTGTGGGCAGGGCCCTCCCTGTCCTGTTGACCTCCGCTGGCTCCAGGAACCCTTGCTCTCTGGACTCAGAAGTGCAGCATCCCGAGGCCACCTCTGACTTCATCTTGTGGCTCTCACATGGTGTGTGTCTGCCCTTCCCTCCTGGCTCCTGAGGGAGAGCACTGGGAGAAAGGTGGGGATGCTGGATTGCTGCTCTCCCCACCGCTCAGTGTACCCCTGGGCCCTCACACCCTGGAGCACCCTGTCCCTGCATCTGTCCTGGACTAGAATCCAGGTCCAGCCAGGCCTGCAGCACAGCAGCACCAACAACGGGTGCGTGGGGACAATAACTGGAGAAGATTTGGGGCTCAGAAGAGAGGGGCTCCGGGAAACCCTCAGTTGCTCATTTTGGCAGCATCTCCACCGAGTCTCTGGCTACATGCTGGGCAGCACATAGCCAGGACTTCAGGTTGTGTCCCCTGACTCGGAGTGGAGAAGGGGCAGGTGCTGGGTCTGCAAACCTCAGACCCCACTGGCTCCTGCTCTGTCTATGGTGTTTTGGGAATTCACTTGGCCTCCAGGAATCTGCTTTCTCCTCTGTGAGATGGGAAGACCATTCTGTATCCTAAGTACCCGCTGGGCTGAAGATCAAACAAGATACAGGGTGTGTGAGTTCTAGGAGCCAGGCTGAGTGCCACTGTTACGGGGGAGGGGTCCTTGCTCCAGAGCTCCCAAGAGGGTGGTGGGTGGCTCCCAAGATGGCAGCAAGCCTCTTGTTCTCTGACCTGGGGTTCTTGGCTTCACGGATTCCAAGGAATGAAACGTTGGGCCGTGCGGTGAGTGTTATAGCTGTATTAGAAGCTGTGGGTCACGGAAGGAACTGTGGAACGCAGCCACTAGTGTTCAGCTTGATTACGACAAACCCAGGCACTTAGCCGTGCAGGAACAAGGGCGAGCCTTTAGCCGACTGGGAGCGGCAGTAGGCGCCTCGCGGGATTAGAAGCTCAGCGGACACCCTACTGGATCTGGAGGGATGGAAGTCAGCGGCCGGTCTGCGACGGTGGCAAACAGCAGTGGTGGACAGCGAGCGAAAGCTCAGCTCGAGCCGTAACAAAACACAGACCAGAAGAGTGTGCAGTTGCAAGATTTAATAGAGTGAAAACAGAGCTCCCACACAAAGGGAGGGGACCCAAAGTGGGTAGCCGTTGCCAGCTGGAATGCCTGGGTTTAGATCCTGCTCCTTGTCCCTCCCCCTGTGCTCTCAGGAGATAGATGATTGGCTATTTCTTTACCTCCGGTTTTTCCCTAATTAGCATTTTAGTGAGCTCTCTTTACTACCTGATTGGTCGGGTGTGAGCTAAGTTGCAAACCTGGTGTTTACAGGTGGATGCGGTCACCTTCCCAGCTAGGCTTAGGGATTCTTAGTCAGCCTAGGAAATCCAGCTAGTCCTGTCTCTCATCACCTGGGAGCTTTGGCTCTTTGGGTAGTTCTAAACAGCACCAAGGTTGAGACCGAGGTTATCTTTGGGGTCTCCACCCGCTGGAACCTGCCCCTATTTGCTAGTTCCTGCCACGAAGACCCGGGTGATCAGCTTCCCTCAAAGCCCAGGGCAGAAGCACTCTGGTGGCCCCAGGTGCCTAGACACAGGCAGAAGGGTGACACCTATGAGTCACTCCTCCACTCTTCCAGAGACCATTTTTGTTTGTTTTTTGAAAGTGTCAAAAAGCCACAAGCACAAAGCCTCCCCTCTGGGCTGTGAGTCTGGGAATCTGGAATAGAAACAGAAGCTCTGAGCACCGGGGACACCTTTCCTGGCACTGCTCCCCAGCTTCCTCCTCCCAGCTCCAGGCTGAGAATGGCGTCTCTCCATTCCTCCGAGGTCTGCCTCCACCCCAGTCACAGTGTGTCCCCATGTTGTGTTTCCAGGCCTATCCCTGATGTCAAATCCTGAAGGCTAGGCCTCTTGTCTCTGTATCCCCAGGACAACAGGGCCTTTCACAGGCCTGCAGGCAGCAGGTGCTTAACAAATGGGTGTGAATGCAACCTTGGTTACCTCTCTGTCCCCGGGGATGAGGAAGCTCTCTGCTTTGCCTGGAAGTTGTATTCCAAAAAGACATGACATAGGGTAGCATTGAATCAAAGCATCCTTCCCACTCTCAACTCCATAGACAGGGACAAGAAGAGAAGTCTTGTTGCAATGAGGAAGGAAGAGATGTAGGTTGAAGTCCAAACAAGTTACCACGAACCCAGCACGTTTAGGATTCCAGCTAGCATGTGTGGGGATCCAGATACTGCCATCAGAGGGGTGGTACTGCAGATGGAAAACAGCTAGAACAGGCGGCTGCAAGCCCCTCCCTCTGCAGCCCTGGGAGATGACTCCTGAAAGCCATCTCAGTCCCAAACCGCAGGGTGATGCCTCAAGCTGTGGGTAACATCCCAAGGCCACGATCTCAGATAGGACCCCTTTGCTTCCCAAAGAGTTTGCTGGGCTTTCCCCAGTCTTGGGTGGACGTGGATGGATGATCTTCCCTCTGTGCTAGAACCTTTATGCTTGCAGTTCACATGAACTCGAGCATGGATTTAATCACAGGGATGTAGGCCCGTAGCTGCGCAGACAGAGATGCTGCATGAATGCACGCCTGCAGAAATGACGGATGCCATAATTCAAACGCTTAGGTGACAGGCACAGGGGCCGGGCGCTGTGAGCACACTTCCCACGTGCAACTAACTCCTTCGGTCCTCAAGACACATCTGTGAAGGTGGCCTGAGATCACCCTATTTTGCAGATGAGGAAACAGATGTGTGGAGGGCCCGGGACGCACCAGTCCAGTGTCTGCCGGAGCGTAGGCTCTGCTGTGGGGATGAGGGGCAATCATGGGCCAAAGCCAAGGCCTTGCTCCTGGGGAATCCACTTAGCTTGACTGCTTGGTGGCCACCTCTGCCCATCTCCACCCAGGGGAATACGCACTGCAGGTCTTGTTGAGGGGGCAGTCTGCACTCTGGGGGCAGATCCACATGGATCCTGTGCCTCCAGCAGAAAGGCTGAGGGCAGCACTTGGGTGGCTGTGCCAGGAGGAACCCAGCCTAGGGAGAGGGCGTGTCCAGCTGGAGTCCTGGCTGCCAGGATCTAGGCAGTGGGGGATTGGGCAGAGCCAGGTCTCATCACAGCATCTCTCAGGCAGGCCTTGTCCTCTCATCTACAGAACAGGGCCACTAAAACCTTCCCTGTGGGGTTGTGGAGACAAACCAATTGGGGAAAATGGAGAGTGACTGGAAAGTTCGAAGCTGTGTACAATAGCCATCTGTTGTCCTCAAAGTGAGCGGCCCTTGGTGGCAGGCTTGCTACAACACAAACAACCCGGGGCAAAAGGTTTCAGTTGTTTAGACCAGAACACGCTGCCTTTCATTAGTGTGGGAAAGAGCTGGATCGGGAGTTAGACCACGTGGGCTTCAGCCTGTCAAAAGATGTTTTCAAGTAGCTTATTTTAAGAGTGCTTTTATAATAACTCATTAGCTCAAAATATTTGACATTTTATATCTAAAGATGGGATGAAGAGGTGCCTTCATCGGGTGGGAATTCTAGGGGGGTGGTGTGGCTAAGGATGGTCTCTGATTCTCATTCATGTTCTGTCTTTTCTTCAGTCCACTTGTTTCTACAAACAACACATTCTTATTGGGACTACAATTTTGGTCACAGAAAAGCATTTTAGTCTGAGGTTTCTGGGGCCGTGTAGCCATTGGGTGAAGAAGCGTTAGGTGGAGTTTATCTAAACTATAAAATAGATTAAGATTTAAAAAAGAAAAAAAGAACAGTCTAGCCTTTATCAAGGGGAGAATTAGGATAAAAAAAGAAAGCATAGGCATCACCAGGCTGTGCCCACTCTATGGCCCTAGGAACAAAAAGCAGACACTCCTCCAATCCCATCAGTTTCCAGAAGAAACTGAAGTCCTCAGTGGTCCAGTGAGTCACCTGAGAGCTGCTTCACTCTCCCACTCTTACTGATTCCATCAATCCACAGGTTTGTGCTCATGAGTCACACCTGCACATTTTTCAGTCCAGTTAGGAAGACAAAACCACTGACAAGAAGCACCAAGGAGAGGGCAAGGGCTCAGTGGCATGGAGAGCGTGCCAGGTGGTAGGAGTTCCTGGAAGGGAGGGAAGCTCTGTGGAGGCTTGGCCTCTCCGAGGGCTCAGAGGACGGCAGGGGTTGACCAGAGAAGGCCTCCTCTGCACCTGTGCCCCATCCTTCTAGTCTGGACCTGCTGGGCTTTCCCTTGCAGGACCGGTGGCTCTCACAGTGAAGACTATAGAAGGTGTGTGCACTCCCCCTGCTCCTGTGGCCCTCCCAGCTCAGTGCCAGCATCCCTCCTGTGATCTCTGTCAGCCTCAGCAGCTGCAGTGGTTCCCCCCACTAGAAGGTTGGCTGCTGCCCTCAGTGGCTCCCAGAAGCCAAAGGCAGTCTGCAGCCGGCCTGAGCGAGCCTTCGGGGTTCCCCTACTAACCGGGTTCCCTGAGCTCTTTCTGTGTGCAGACTGTGCTGTGTTCGTTGTTGTCCAGCAGCGGGTGGGCCAGGGCGGCTGTAACATCCTCCCGTCCCAGAGAAGGGGAAGAACGAAGCCCCAGGAAGCAAATGAGCTGTGGAAGGTCATGGGTGGCAGTGAGGCGAGCCCCTGGAACCCGAGGCCATGCCACGTCCTCTGGGGTCAAATGGGAGCAGGTAGGGAGGGACAGGCAGCACTGACCCACACCTTGGAAAGTGTGTCTCTTGTGTGCTGTGAAGAAGCGTAGTTCCCCATTCTACAGTGGAGAAGACAGATCATTTGTGGTGTGGTCACCAGGTGGCAGGGCATGGAGCCAGAATTTAAATCCAGGTTTCCTGATGCCAAAGCTGGCCAAACCTCAACTTCTATGCTGACGTCAACCTTTAGCCCAAGTTGGTGCTGCCTGGCCGTGGAGCCTCTTCTCCTCCTAGACACAAGCCAGATCCTCTGTACATAGAGGGGCTCCCAGAGCAAGCCAGGCATGGGTGCCACACCCCAGCAAGGCAGCCCCAGCTGGACGCACTGGGGTGTGGTTGTCGGGGCTTGCTTCCCAGGAAAGTGGGAAGCTGGTGCAAGTGTCCAAGCTGGGAGGATGCTTGGAGAGCAGCTACCTGGTAGGAGAAGATCAGGAAAGATGTCCCTGAAAGGACTTCAGAGTCAGGGCCCATCTCTCCCCTGGAACCACATGGTATGCACCACCAACTCTGGAAAGATTCAGGTGAAATGCTCAATTTCTGCCATCTTTAGAGGAGTGGACTCTGAACCATCATATGTTAAGTGGGAGGTGGCTGTGACAGGCTGGCACAGATGAAGCTGTCACTGCTTACATCAGCTGCTGAAATGATGTGGTCTTTGAACTAAGCAAGGGAGAGCCAAACTCTCTCATTTATCTCTGTGAAGTCCTCCAGTCATGTTTATACCATGAAATAGGACAGGAAATCTGAGCAGAAGCACCTTGACCTAAAGCTTAGGAATCCGCTTGTCAAGTGCCCATGGCCATTAGCACTGCCTGGCTTCATCGGAGCCACAGCCAGAGATTCAGAGATGCGTGGACAGAGGCACCAACGTGCTTCTCACTCAAACCACAGCTCAACTCACTGTGTTATGTGCCAAGGGCAAGGAGGATTCTCATCAATGTTGGTGACTAAAGACATTCATGTCCAAATAAATTCAACATTATTTCTTTTTTCTTTTCTTTTTTTTTTTTTTTGACAGTCTCGCTCTTATCACCTGGGCTGGAGTGCAGTGGTGTGATCTCAGCTCACTGCAACCTCCGCCTCCCAGGTTCAAGCGATTCTTCTGTCTCAGCCTCCCGAGTAGCTGGGATTACAGGTGGTTGTGCCAGCATGCCTGGCTAATTCTTGTATTTTTAATAGAGATGGGGTTTTGCTATGTTGGTCAGTCTGGACTCGAACTCCTGACCTCAAGTGATCCGCCCACCTTGGCCTCCCAAAGTGCTGGGATTATAGGTGTGAGCCACTGTGCCTGGCCAACATTATTTCTTGAGAACAAACAGTGTGTCTTCATAAACTGAGTATGTTTGAATGGGAAGAAATCATTAAGTATAAAAATTCACATTATAGAGTTTCTTGGTAAATACCACAAAATGGCACTTTGGGAGGCTGAGGCAGGTGGATCTCTCGAGTCTAGGAGTTTGAGACCAGCCTGGGCAACATAGCAAAACCCCGTCTCTACAAAAAATACACCAATTTGTGGTGTGGTGTGGTGTGGTGTGGTGTGGTGTGGTGTGGTGTGGTAGCGTGTGCCTGTAGTCACAGTTACAAGGGAGTCTGAGGTGGGAGGATCGCTTGAGCCTGGGAGATCAAGGGTGCAGTGAGCCCTGATGACACCGCTGCACTCCAGCTTGGGCAACAGAACAAAATCCTGTCTCAAAAAAACAAAACAAAACAAAAAAGAAAAGCATAATGCATATATCTCCCAATTGCATTAAAATCTGAGTGTGACGCCCTGTGTACAAGGGTTGTATACTAACCTAATGCTGGCATGGCTGAGAGCTCACAGTTCACGTAACTGAGCTCAAAATCCTACTGTCTTGAAAGGGTCCATGCCTGCTGGAGTCTAAAATGTCGGAGAGCTAGTTTCAATATGCACAGCCTGGGAGGCAGGATTAATAATGCATCCTCCTTCACAACCACAGCTTCTACAGCTGTGGATGATATTGCAGAGAAAGCGTCACCAGTGCAGTCCCTGAAGCCAGCATGTGAATGGCCTGGAGTCAAACGTTTAAGGAGCCTAAACTCGAAGTGGCAATGACTTCAGAAAATGTGCAATCATTCGGAAACCCAAATGTTTCTTTCCTTTTCTATGTTCCTATTAGACCTCATGATAAATTGAGGGAGTTAAAACAGTCCGTTTATTTTAGGTGGGCCCAGCCCAGTTATGAACATGTTGAGACCTAGAAGGCCAAGAGGACCCATCCAAAACCCTTCCCCAATAAGGGCTGATGTGGCACCCCTGCAAACCCCACTCCCTCGGGGCAGGAGGTGCCTCCTCTGCAGAGTCCTGTTTCTGAAATCTGTGCAGTGTGTCCACGTGAATAAAGATCAGGACTCCATGAAGGAGAGCTGGGGGTACCCAGGGCTCTGCACAGGGGTGGGGAGGATGGCCAGAGTGGTCCCAGGTTGGAGAGGTGTGGAGGAGAGCCATGAGTCTCCTTGCCTACCCAGGACCCCGTGTCCAGCCCACCTGCAGGGAACAGACCTCAGCCTCACTTCCCCCGTGGGGCCCATGTCCCTGAGGGTTTGACCCCAGAGACAGAATACTCTCAGGTTGCAGCTTTCAAAATCAGCCCACTTGCTAAAGTGCTCCCCAAATGGGAAATTAGAGCACTGTGTAATTCTGCAAAGTTTCTGGAATTTCCATCCTAAGCATTGGGAAAAAGGGGAAAAATCCAAAAAGTCAAGAAAAGAGCCATTTACCACTGCTCAGAAGAAAGAGTATAAAATATGTGCATTTGTTTTTCATGGAAAGTATGAAAAACCAGTTATGTGTTGCTTTAGGAATTGGACTGGGCTTTGAAAGCTGGAAAAGACAATTTAAAATTCAATTTTAAATTAGTGACGCTTTCTCTGGAATCTCCATTTTGTACCAATAGCCCTAGCAGCGCGAGATCAAATTTTCCTTAGATATCAACCAAATGGTTTCACTGGGAAGCTCAGGGGCAATCCACAGAGCGAGGGAGGGCCTTCTCCTTCCACCTCACCAGCGCAGTCAGAACTGATGTTTCTGTCAGATGCCAGGCGTTTTGCTGCTGTCTTTGGTGACAATGATGGAAATGCCATTTTGCACAGACCGGGTTTGAAAGACCTTTTCCAGTCTTGCTTTGGGAAAACCACGGTTTTGCACTGAGATGGGTGATCTTTAGATGCTACCTGGAAGGAATCCCTGGGGATTCTTTGCGGGCGTGGCTCTGCCTGCGGGTAGATGTCCCAGGAGCCGTTGAAAGGTGGCTGCCCATTTCTCATTTTCCCCCATGATGGACTTTGCCTGGCGTTCCATAATAGCACAGCCTCATCCGCCTGGCCAACTTCAACCTCTCTACCCGAAGCATCAGCACGGAGCCTGTCTGGTCTTTGTGTGAAACACTTTCTTCCTAAGTAATCCTAGGGAGGAGGAGAACCTGGGAGCAGCAGGGAGCTGCTGAGAGGCAGGCCGGGCCTCCCACCTGCCTGCAGGGCCTCTGCATGCTGGGGACTCGGGTGACCGGGTACGCAGGTGCCTCCCGCTGTCCCTGCTTGGCGGTGCTCACCAGGCAGGTTTCTTTCTGAAGGTGTCTTCTGGAAACAATAGCGCGGGGTTTCTCTTCACATGGCTGGGAACGGCATTGTCTGGAAGAGACGGACAGGGGCAGGTTCCAGGGGCAGGCGTTACCCTGAGCAAACACGATTTTCTGCTGTGAGTATTTTGGCTCCAGTGAATCGGTTGTGAATGCTCGGAAGTCCCACATCAGAAAGCCGCAGCCGCAGACCACTCACCCACCGGCGCGGACAAAGAGGCCGCCATCTCATCCGCTTTGCAGAGGACCGTGCCGCGGTGACTTACCCCAGTTCGTGTCTCTTCCCGTTCTCCGGGCCCACTGTTCCTCCAGCCACGTTTCTGAATTTACAATATTTAATTGCAGCTTGATGAAAAAATAATCCCTGCTTAAGGATGTTTTAACAATGGCATGCCAGGGAGCCGGCTCATAATCACTCAAGGTAGTCAGTGGCCTTGTGTGATTGCCGAGCAGAGGGCCTGGGCAACCTCTGAGGGTTCCTTCTGCCCCAGGGACCAGTAGGACAGGTAAAAACCCTCTCGGAAGGGATTTGAACTCACAAATGTGAAAGTACGTGGGTTAGCCCTAGGGGCAGCTGCTGCCACCCTCGGCTTCATCCAGAGTTGTGTGACTTTCAGCCACCAAGGAACAGTGAGGCATATCAGAACTTCGTACTCACCCACCACATGAGGTCTACAAACACAGGGCAAGAGGGAGAAAACAGACCTGCCACCTAATCCTTCCGATGTGTCACCCCTCTACCCATCCCTGCCGTGTAAAGGGAAAAGAGTCAGTAGTAATGTTGGGTGGGAATGTTGGGCTGTGGTTGAGCATTCTTATTTATTAATACTTAATTCTTAAGCTTTCTTAGAAACAGGGAACTTACTCTATAAAGGGAACCAGCAATTTATATTGAATTTTCTTAATTTTTTTTTTTTTTTTTTTTTTTTTTTTTTTTTTTTGTGACAGAGACTCACTATCTGGCCCAGGCTGGAGTGTGGTGGTGCGATCTCGGCTCACTGCAACCTCTGCCTCCCGGGTTCAAGCTATTCTCCTGCCTCAGCCTCCCGAGTAGCTGGGACTACAGGCGTCCGCCACCTCGCCCAGCTAAGTTTTTTGTATTTTTTTAGTAGAGACGGGGTTTCATCATGTTAACCAGGATGGTCTCGATCTCCTGACCTCGAGATCCGCCCACCTCGGACTCCCAAAGTGCTGGGATTACAGGCGTGAGCCACCGCACCCAGCCAAATTTTATTTTTTTTGGACTGGATCTTACTCTGTCACCCAGGCTTGAGTACAGTGGTGCAATGATAGCTCACTGCAGCCTCAACCTCCTGGGCTCAAGTAATCCTCCTACCTCAGCTAGGACTATGGGCATGCATCATCATGCCAGGTTATTTTTTAAAAATTTTTTGTAGTCATAGAGTTTCACTATGTTGCCCAGGCTGGTCTCAAACTCCTGTGCTCAAGCGACCCTCCTGCCTCGGCCTCCCAAAATGCTGGGATAACAGACATGAGCCAGTGTACCCGGCCTGGAACCAGCGCTTTCTAAGAGACTCAAGGTCAGGAGGAGTCAGCCTGCTGGAGATGAATGTGCATGGGCTTTGGAGTCAGCAAAGCCGAGCTGGAATCCTGCTGCTGCACAGCAGTGAGATACTAGCAACGGATTTAGTTTTCCTGAGCTTCCATTTCTTTTATCTGTAAAATGTGGTTAAACATGAAGGGATGTTGTAAGTATTAAACGAGATCCTGGGCCTGAAACCTTAACAAAATGGCGACACACCAACACACTCGGTACCACCATGCCAACACCATGACCCCATCGCATCGCTTTTGCACGGAGCTTCAGTGCTGGGTTCCCGCCCACAGGGTGGCTTGTGGTGGCTACTCCATGGTGGTGGAAGCAGGGAGATATGGCACTCATGGTTTTGCCCTGGAGAAGCTCACAGGTCCCACAGCTGTAAAGGCAAGAGGGCACGAGTTTGTCTGGCCAGTGCTGACTCCAGGCGCGACCCAAGTGTGGTGCTGAGGAATGGGACAGCTCCATGGAGGAGCTACCTCTCAGGGCGTGGTCAAGAGGGAGTTTGGGGCTGGGGGGTGCCAGTGAGGCAGGGAAGGACATTTTGGTGAAGTTCAAAGCACACGCCCATGGCAAGGCCAGGCATGTTCCTGGAGCTTCTGGGGGTTCGAGGTGGGCAGGTGTAGGTGAGGTGAGGCTCAGGGCAGCATGTGAGGCTTCTACCCTGTGGGGAAGGGGAACCTGGGCTTGGAGGGTGGGGGGCGGGCTTGTGATCAGAGAATGACACTGCCATCTTTTTTTTCAGGAGAACAATTTTGCCAAGAATATCTGGATGGATGGAGGTGGCCGGCGAGTTGTCAGAGGCAACTCAGACTGTCCAGAGGAGGATGGCACGGAGCCAGGGGAGGCACAGGGAAGCAGCAGGCAGATCTGAGAGGCATCACCAAGGCAGCACTAAGGAAGGAGGGCAGGGGACAGTGACTGCCTCGGGCTGCTGCAGCTCAGGAGGCTGAATGATGCCCTTGACCAAGCCACACACTATTGTAGGTTGGTTTTTGAAAGACTTCGCCCTGCCCTGTAGGGTTGGCAGCTCAATTGGCATGCTGCCTACTTCACAGATGTGGCAGCTGAGGCTTGAACAAATGTAGTAATTTGCCCCGATCTCATCGCTAGCAAGGGCTGAAACCAGAACTAGGGCTTCTGCTCCAAACCAAGCCCTGTTTTGAAAATTCCACAGCTACTTCCCAGGACCCCACAGAACAGCCAAGGCAGGGAACTGTGCCCCCATCCGCTTCCTTTGGGACTGTCTTCCTCTGTCCCCTTGGTGCTCGGGGCCCTGCGTTGGGCCTCTGTTGGGGCCGGCTGCTGACTGGCACTGCCTGGTGCCCTCCTGGCTCCTCCCACAGTTTCCCAGGCCCCCGAGGTCCCAGTACTCACGCTGTGGGGCCGACAAACAGCAGGTGTCCTTGCGTCTGACTAAAATGGCATCCACTCAGTGCTTGGCTCGATGTTGAGTGTGAGAACTGGGGAGAACTAATTTCTTCTTAATTCATGTCCTCTTTGTTAGAGGAACAATTTCATTTCAAAATGAAAACACACTGGGGAGAAATTTTAAAAAGGGATTCTAGTAGTGAAGAGATGGAGAACAACTGTTCAGGAATCTTTATTCCTTTCCGCTCTGCCCCAACTCCCTGGATCCTACCCCAGCCCTCCCCAGGCCATTTAATCACTCTGTTGCCTGCCCTTTCTGAGCTCTTCCTTCCTTAACTGCTCGTAACTAGCATCTCAACACTTCATGATTGTCTGCCAGATATGGATTGAGGTTGTCACCCAGTGGGAACCTGGGTTTTCTAGCTGGTGAAGACACCTCTTGCAGGCGTGGACCTTGTTTTGGTTTAGTTGTTACTCTCTGTTTTTGTTTACCCTCCACAATGCTTGAGACATAATCGTAGCTCAATAGACAGGGTGCCATGGCTCGTGCCTGTAATCCCAGTACTTGGGAGGCCAAGGTGGGCAGATTGCTTGAGTGCAGGAGTTCAAGATCAGCCTGGACAACATAATGAAACCTCATCTCTACCACAAAAAAAAAAAAAAAAAAAATTGTAGCTCAATGAATGCATGACTGGATCTCACCTGAGGAGGGAAGAGCAAGGCGAAGGGCGGTGAATTGGAATCACCCTAGTGGCCTCTTTAAGCCGGACACTCTCAATCTCTGCTTACACACATTGGCACCCACAGGGGGACCTGACTGCAGTTTGCAACGTGAGTAGCAATACAGTGGCGACGGCCACCGATTATGAAATAGGACACAGGGATACGGCGGAAACACTCCGCATGGACAGAGCAGGTGGTGGGAGGCTCTTAGAGTCACGTTCTGGTGGAGCTGGCTCCTGGCTCACAGGCTCTCCTGGCTCACAGGAGCCGGCCGTGCACGTCTCTGTAGCACCTGGTTCAGAGTCCTCTCTTCTGAGGCTGGAAGTTGGCTTTGGTGGGGGCAACTCGTGGGGTGCCCCAGAGCCGGTTAATGACCATGGCTCCGCACAGCCTGCTTGGACTCCTGCTGTGTTCCCAGGGAATGGGTTCTCGAGCAGCAGTGGTGCCCCCGTGGCAAAGGGAAGTGAACGCAGACTTTGAGGATTCGCTTTTTAAACCCTTGAGGTGTGACAAGGCCTTAGTCCAGATTTAAGCAGAAAACCTGGGTCTCCATGGTCTCAGACCGGCCACCTCCCAAGCCCAAACCTCAGCTTTAACATGGTGCAGAATCTCACAAAACTTTTCCCAAGATGTCAGTAATAACAGGTCGTGTTTATGTGGCTCCTAAGATGGGCCAAGCACTAGTGCAAAGAACTTTCTGTGCATTAATCATTTAATCCTTTCAGAAACCCAACTAGGTGGGTAACAGTGTCTCCCTTCAAGTAGAGGAAACCGAGTGCTACCAGCTGAATTGTGTCTCCCTATATGCTATGTGGAAGCCGTCACCCCAGCACCCCAGGGCGTGGCCTTATTCAGAAGGAGTGTCCTGGCTGATGGAATGAGTTACGCTGAGGTCGGGCTGGAGTGGGGCAGGGTCTACTCCAATATGACTGTGTCCTTCTAAGACCAGAGGAGACACAGAGACACCCAGGGGGAGACCCAGTGAAGACCGAGGCGGAGATGGGAGCAATTTATCCACAAGCCGTGTGACACCAAGAGTGACTAGTGGCACCAGCAGCTAAGAGAGGGGCCTGGGACAGACCATCCCTTGAAATCTCCAGAAGCAGCCAGTCCTGCCGACCCCTGGATCTCTGCCGACCAGCCTGTAGATCTAGGGGAGAATACACTTCCACTGTTTTCAGCCCTCTGGTCTGCGGCACTTTGTTAAGGCTGCCCCCACAGAGGAAGACACTGAGTCTTCGAGAAGTTAGGAAGCCATGAACCGTCCAAAGACGCCAGGAGGGAAAGGAGTGGGAAGCCAGGGGCCAGCCCTCCGTGTTCACCTGGGAGACTGGAGCCAGGCTGGAGCTGAGGCCTCCACTCACCACCCAGGGAGTGCTCTGCTCACTGCTGCCCCCTGCAGGGGCTGCAGGGTGTCCCTGCTGTCGAATCCGCCCACTTCATGGGCTACAGCCTGGCCAGCTACCAGTCACACACTTGTAACGTTGTTCCTCCTCTTCTCCAGCGCTGCCTCTCTCCGGCTTTGCCTGCTGCGTGGAGACCCAGCACATCTCTTCAGCTGTGTGGCTTCTCTAAGGTGGCATCCGAGAGTTCCCGAGTTTTCCAAGAAGAGATAAACAGAACTTTTTCTCCGTGACCAAGATGTCTTTCTCTCCACAACTCTGAATGTTCAATTCTTTTTATGCCAGGGAAGCAGTCTCAATTTTACACTTCTACTTAACACCTGACAATTTTCCTGCAACTATTAGAGTTCAGTAGTTGTAACTACTACTACTCAAGGAGATGTTCTGGCAACCAGAAAAGGCTGCGGACGGACAGGTGACAGGTGGGGCCACAAACCTCAAGGCAGGAATGCAAAAGGAAGCACAGCACCTGGGACCCCTGCCTTGGAGATGCCCGTCCCTCCCACTCAGAGCACCGCCCACTTGCCCTAGCACTGAGCACGTTGCTGTCCTCAGGACAGCCTGTCTCCCTTCGCCTCTGACTGGGGTCCCCCTGCGGACCTGGCCTTCCTATGCCTAGAGCAGAACACAGTGCCTGAGTCTGAGAGATGCCAGCCAGTCTTGATCACAGTCACAAGCTCACACTCCGGGGCAGTCAGCCGGGCTCCAACTGCAGCTCTGGTGCTTCTAGACAGCTGGTGAACCTCTGTGCGCCTCTGTCTCCTCTCTCACAGAGGCAACAGTGCTCGCCTCGGTCAGGTGTTATGAGGATGAGGGGAAAAGGACCAACCCTGTGTGATGCTGGGATGCGGCAGCACCCTGGAGGCAGCCCGAGAAAACTCCCTCCCACCAGCAGCCCAGAGGCCACAGCACTCCCAGGGTGCCCGGGGCCGGGCTCCCCGTGTCCCATTGCCCTGCCTGGGGTGTCACCCTCACCTGGGTGACAGAGGGGCAACAGCACCACATCCGTGCTCCAGGTGGAGGGAGCGGGAAATTAAAGCGCATGGCAAGCAGCATCCTCCATGAGGACGAGTCCCGAGGGGAGGGCATCTCCGCTCACCGCCCTGGCCGCCCCAGCTGCAGCCCCGCTGACACTTGTTGGCCAGGTTCCATTGCTGAAAGGAGTTAGGGGAGTCTGGACACCGAGGGACGGTTAGCAGACTCAGCCCCAGAGTGTTAAACCCAAAGCGGCTGTCATCCTGGAGGCAAGGTTTGCTTTGCGAATGAAGCAGAGGTGAAGGCAACGTGGAAGCCTCTGTTCGCTTCGTGCACACGGTTCTGCACCCACAAACAGCCACGGTGCTGGGGGTTTCCACATGGTGTCCACTTGACGCCCACAGAACTCCGGGGAGGCCATGAGGTCACCCCATTTTCTGGATGCTCCTCACCGTGGGAGAGGGATTTGTCAGGATCACACGGTCCAAGCATGTAAGAGAAGAGGTACCTTCAGGACTGGCACTCAGGCGTCACTCCTGCCCCCCCGCCCCTTCACGGAAGCCCCTCAAGCCCATCGTGTGCATGTTGACTTTCGCCCTGTGCAGGCTGCTCCAGCTCCCGGTGCTGTGCTGCGTGTACCATGCGTGCCCCTGCAGCAACGAGTCACCGGTGGGCTCACCGCGCTTCCTTCCCATGCGGATGCTTTGGGTAGCAGCCCAGTGCTCTTCACGGGACTGAAGGCACCTCTTTTGTTCAGAGAGATAACATTTTCAATGGTTAAGCCTAAAATTCAGGAAAGATTTTACTTTGTTATTGTTCTTTCTTAAGGCCTAATTTTTAAAAAGCCTGAGTGCTGGCTGCTGATGGCCTTGATGAGAAAGTGGCCGTCAATTAAACAGACATGGGAGAACCGAGGAATCCAGGTCAGCACGATTTCCTGATCTGCGGCAGTGACCGTCACCTGACTGGACTTGAGCTGGAACTTCAAATAACACCATTAGCTCCTAATCATATCAGAGGGCATCGAACATGACTTCCCGCACCATCTCCTTTCAAAGATGCAAGTCACATGGGCACGTCTGTAAAATGCTGAAGGCTGCACTGTGTGAGCTGCACAAATTCAAAGTTTTCTGACTTTGCCAGCCCAGTAACACTGCCAGGTGCCAGCTTGTGGCATTTCTGTCAGAAACCCAGCTGGCATGAAAGTGGGTTTTTAATCCAGCCTGGAGTAGCCCCCTGCATTCAGAAATTCTTTGCATGACTGTAGAAGTCTAAATCAGGACTCACTTTCCCCCGAGCTAGAGGAGGAGGAATGTGAAGCCTTGGAAAGAGTCGGCACCACTCTGAGAGTCAGATTAGTACACCCCAAGAAAGGGAGAGTGGCTGGGCCAGCCGCGACACAGCCCCCCACCCCTACCCATTCCTCTACTGCCCACCAAGCCCAGAGCAGCCTCCCTCAGCCAGAAGACAGCTCTGAGGATGGAAGACTGTTCAACTTGTGGCTTAAGCACATCATTAAAATCAAAGAGGAAAATTCTTTGAAGAGATGGGGTGGAGCTTAATTTAAGAGAAATAATAAAAACCATGACCAGGTTTTTCCGCATCTGTTTTTCCTCCCTCATTTCTCCAGAAGCCTGGGGAGCATGGATAGAATAATCCCCCAGTCATTTCATCATGGAACCTCCCTTTCATCAACCTTCCACTGGTCCACGTTGCCTGTGGAATAAAGTCCAAATGCCTTTGCTTGATTCTTCCTCACCAAGCAAATGCCTTTTAAAACAAATAACGGTGGCCACCTGTGTAGAGAGCAGAAGGAATGAGGCAGGTGTGGGACAGGAAACGAGGTTGCTCAGGTGTCAGTCAGCCACTGCTGTGACAAGGCTGCATAACAAATGGCCCTGACATGGAAATGGCTTCCTGCAGCAAACGTCTGTTTGTCCTGCTTTGGAGTCTCTGGGCAATGAGAAACCCTGTGTCAGGGTGTTGGTCAAGTCTGTTCCACATGTTGCTGATTCTGGGATCAGTGGGGTCTGGGAATGCTCTCCCGAGTGGATGACAGAGATGCCAGAGAGCAAACCAGACCGTGGATCACACTTAGTGTCTCTGCTTAGATGTGATATTGTCACTCCTGTTCATGTTCCGTTGGCAGAACTCACCTGGCCAAGGCCAAGTCTCAGGGCAGGACTGTGTACTCCGTCCACCACAGCGGGCACCCTGCAAAACCCCATGGCACAGGTCAGACAGGCATCAATCTGTAACAGGTGGTGAAGAATTGAGAGCTGTCTCTGGTTTACCACACATGCACTGAGTTTTGGGGGACTGCCCTATCAGATATTAATAGCATGGGCAGCTTAAACAAGAGCTTTCCTTCCTCATAGCTCTGGAGGCTGGAAGTCCAAGGCCAAGGTGTCAGCAGGGCTGGTTTCTCTTGACCCCCACCCCACCAACCCCCTGCTCCTGCCTTGACTTGCAGTCAGCAATCTCTTTGCGTCCTCATAGGGCGTCCCTCTGTGTGTGTCTGTGTCCTAATCCCCACTTCATATGAGCATACCAGCTATGTTAGACTAAGACCCCCCTCCATGTGACCTCATTTAACCTTCATGACCTCTATAAAGACCCCAGCTTCACACATAGTCACGTTCTGAAGTCCTGGGGATCAGGATCCAACATACAAATTCAGGGAATTCAGCCCACAGCACACACCTTCTTATGTGCTTCCCCCAACCTGTAAGATGGCAGGTTATGTGCATAGCAGAGGCAAGAGATGATCCAGGTGCATAGTCTTTCTCTGTTGGGAGCTTATAACCCATGACGCAATCAATAGATACCCAGGAGACCACTAGGATGTCCCATTGATCTTCAGCATAAGAAAGGCAAGAGCAGTGCTGTCCCTGGTCGTGCCCAGAGACGGGAGTAAATAGTGAGGATTTTGTAGCCACGGGAACAGGAGGTCCTCTCAGAAGAAATGACCTTTGTTCTGGACCTCAGAGGGAGAGCAAGGTTGTGGGAGTGGTAGGAACAGGGAGAGGAGGATTTTTTATTAATTTTTTTATTGTTTTGAGACAGAGTCTCGCCCTGTCGCCCAGGATGGAGTGCTGTGGCGCACTCGGCTCACTGCAAGCTCCAGAGGGGAGGATATTTTGACTGAAAGTCTTTGTGGTGTTGGGGTGTTGTGCGCCTGGCGTGGTGGGTGAGGAGGGAGCTGGGCAGAGGGCCTGGAGGGCCAAGAGCGTCCCAGGAGGCCGTGTTCTTGAAAGGGATTGGTGGCACAACAGAGAAATGCAGGATTTCACTAGTCACCACACTGCAACCCAGGAGCAGATCTGGGAGAGAGAAAAGTAAACCCAAATGGCCTCGCACAGGGTTAGAGACCAGGACCAGTACAGGACCGTCCAGGACACTGACAGGACCTGGCATGCAGGCTGGGGCCACTCTCCAATGAAGCTGCCAGGGTTCAAGTCCAAAGCCTCTCCCAGAGACAGAAGTGACCCAGGAGCCAGGGCAGGAGCCCACAGATGCTGCTGT
>NC_045441.1:143720138-143769214 GCF_002776525.5 Piliocolobus tephrosceles
CTGTGCTGCTGGCTTGGAAGCCTGACAGCAATTCTCCCAGTTTCTGAAATCTTTTTTCTCACCATCCATGGGGTGGTGTTTGCTAGATGGCGAGGCTCAGCCGGTCCCTGGGAGAGCCACAGGCTGCCCTGAACCGCCCCCCCGTGTGCTGAGGCGCGGTCCCTTCAACTCGCCCAGTACCACCCGACTGGTTCCGGGACCCCAGACTCAGTCCTCGCCTGGTCACCTGTGCTCAGAGGTGCCAATGGCTCTGGGCCTCTGTCTTCCTCAAGAGGCCCTTGGCTCAGAAACCCTCAGCAGCTCCCGCCCACAGCCTGTGAGAGCCTGTGCTACCCAGGCGGGTGGCAACTGCCAGCGGCTCCGGCCTCCCGGCAGCTCCTTCCTCCTGACACATTCCCCGTCCGGTTGGACTGTCTCCAGGAGTCCACGCTCCAGCTCAGCTGGGCTGTGCGGGTCCCCTCACCATGGTGTTCTTTAAGGACCAGGGCTGCCGAGCAGGTGATGGGCAGAAGGCCCCACCACCCCACTGTGAACCGTGTGTCTTGTGTGACCTTTCTGAGCCTTCATGTCCTCATCTAGGTGGTGGCATTCGTGGAGCCCACAGGAGGCTCCAGCAGGAAGGGGCTGCGGTTCTTGCCACCCCGACCATGGCTGCTGCCTGGCCCCACCTCAACCCTGCCCGCCCCTCCGCTTGGCCACACACAGCTTGGCTCCTCATTACAGCCTTCTCCACAGGTTTTGTTCCTGAACCATGTGGATCCTTCTTGTCTTCCCAAATCCACTGACCTCTCCGAGGGCCAGGATCAGGCATTCTTCTCAGTGTTTACTTGCGAAAGCACCTAGCAGAACTGGGGGCCTACAGACCTCAGAAATGGTTTGAAAGCAGAAAGTGCTACCATATGCAATTGAAATGGCCAGGCAATTATGCATGTAAAAATTCCTGGTTGTGTACGTGGAAAATCAGAGATCAGAAGGAATGCATTAAATGCCTGACTGTACTATGACAGCACCGTTTCCTTTAACTTATTTCACAAACGCAGCTAGAGCGTGTACCCCGTACCAAGCACGTTGCTGTGTGATTGATAAATATTAACCAAATTAATTTCATCTTTGAAACTATCCTGTCAAGTGGGTGTTATTGCTGTCACCCTTGGAAAGATGCAGAAACTGGCGTGTGGAGACATTAAGACGCTCAGTCAAAGCCACACAGCTCACGCTTGGTGGAGCTGGGTTCAAATCCAAGTGGCTGGGCCCAGTGTTTATGGCTTTCAGGAGTATTTGCTCCAGGGATGACTCTTCATTTCTTCCGTGTGCTGCGGTTATGAAGAGACCAGCCCCGGACCCAGAGCCAATGCCGCCAGGCGCTTTCTGAGAGAAGCAGCAGCGGTGTAGTGTGGGGTGTGAGTGTGGGGTGTGGGAGTGTGAGGTGTGGGAGTGTGGGATGTGGGACTGTAGCAGGCCACACTGGGCTGGAATGATCTGCAACAGCTCTTCCTTCCCTCCAGGGCTCTCTGCTTATTCCCGCCCCAGCCACCTTCTCCTTGCCTGGCCCAGTGCCCCTCGGGACCTGAGAGTTGTCAACCCCTTAGTGTAGATGCTCTTGACCTACTGTACCTCTTGGGAGTAAGGGAAAAGTCGCCTAAAGGAATGAGTGTCTAATAGAGAAGCTCCAGACACAGTGGCACCCACAGCGGGGAACTCCTGGGGAAGGAACCCCCACTGCCTCCACGCTAACCCACAGTGCTGCTCAAGGCCGTCAAAACTTGTCCGTGGCGCAGCTGTCGGAGTCCTGGCCGCAGTGGGGAAGGGAACTGACTGCCGAGGCTGGAGGGAAGCCGGCCTGCCGAGGACTGGATCTAGGTTCAGGTCATGGGTAGGTGGGCGCGCAGGCTGACGTTCGTGACGTTGTGCACTTGGCGTGTCGCGCTGACCTTCCAACGCAGACAAGAAGGGTGAAAAGAGCAGTCCCTTCAGAGAGAGGCACTGGGCAGTCACAGGGATGTGAGCTTGAGGGAGGGGAGCGGACACCCTGCAAGCCCTGCATGGCCAACAGGCAGTGCCCTGCAGCAAGGGGGCCACCGTGTCCCAGCCTCTGCCGCCACTTCTGTGCCATGAGACACTGGTGCTGGCATGTCTCCTGAGGGATGCACCCTGCGGCATGTGGGGCTAGCTGTGGGCTCACGGGGCTGCCCCTTCCTAGCCTGGCCCCCCGCATCTGCAGAGTCCCTCCTCCTGAGGCTGTGCTTACCTGGCTGTCACCTGGCTGGTGTTTGCTCAGCACCTCAGCCAGGGGCCAGGAGCTGCACAGGCAATCAGACTCCCAGGGTGCAGAGGTTTCATTTGAAAAGAACGAAACCCAAGGAGACTCGGTTGCTCGGAGCCATCAGGTCACAGCTCTGAGTGGCAGTCCAGTGATTTTGAAATGATTTCAGGATGGTGTGTGTGCTTGTGTGTCTGCATATGTGTCTGAGTGTACTTGTGTGTCTGTGCTTGTGTGTGAGTGTGCTTGTGTGTGTACCTGTGCTTGTGAGTGAGTGTGCTTGTGCGTGTCTGTGTTTGTGTGAATGTGTTTGTGAGGGTGTATGCACACACGTGTGAGAGCACAGGTGTCTATGTGTATAAAAGAGTGTGTTGTGTGAATGCATGCACGTGCTTACCCTTTGGATCCCCCACCTACTTCCCTGCCTTGCCCACGGCTCATGCGGGGAGGGGGCACAGGACAGGCCTGGTCCAGACGCACAGGTATCCTTGGAGAGGAGCCATGCTCCAACGCCCAGGCTCCACTTCACGCACCCTTCGGGACTCCCTGAGGACCCTGCACCTGGGCCAGCCAGCAGCCTGGTGACACGCGGATCCATGCTCCATGCTAAGGAGAGAGCCAAGGGTCAGCAGGAATGCACAGATGGCTGCGTCTGAAGTCACAGAGTCATGTCACCCCTTCCTGCCCTGCATCACCTGGCTGATGACTTACCTGCACCGCACCATGAAGAGGAAATTGCTCAGATAGCATCTCTCCTGGAAGCAGGGCTGGAGAGATCTGAGGGGTAACCCAGGCCTCTCCTCCCCTGTCCCAGAGGCAGGCTAGTTCTTGTTGTAAGTTGCATTGACTTGGGGGAGATTACATTCCTCGCCTGATGCCCTTCCTCTTGTAATTACCATGAATAGGAATGCAGCCCCGGCTTCTCCAGACCTGGCCAACCGGGGGATAGCTCCTGGCCGGAAGCCCTGTTGCATATTGTATCAGTTTCCTAGTTTCCTGTGGCTGCTGTAGCAAATCACAAGCTTAGTGGCTTGAAACAGCACGCATGCATTACCTTACCGTCCTGGAGGCCAGAGGGCTGGCCCAGGTCTTACTGGGCTAATGTCAAGGTGTTGGCCAGGCTGGGTCCTTCTGGACGCTTTAGGGGGAAACAGTTTCCTGCCTTTTCCAGCTTCTCGGGTTGCCCACATTCCTTGGCACATGGTCCCTTCCTCCATCTTCACAGGCAGCAAAGTTTCCTGTGTCTGGCTATCTTTCCTAGTCACACCTGCCCCTGGCCTTAGCTAGGAAAGACCCAGGACACTCTCTTGTCTCCAAGGCCTCAGTCTCATCTGCCACATAAGGGCCACATAAGGCAATGGACCCACAGGTTCTAGGGATTTGATCGTGGACATCGTGGGGAAGTCATTGTTCTGCCAACATCTAATAATAGAGACCCCCAAGTTTCCTCCCTCTTCTCTGGCCAGGAGTCCCCGGGGCTCCCTGCCTCCTCACTAACCACCATGACCTTGCTCCAGGGCCCACAATGTGCCTCTCCCTCACTGTGACCTTTGCCAGTCCCCGACCAACGCCTCCTCACCACTCTTACCTCCTCTTCCTGGGAAGACAGGGTCCCTCCATGTCATCTGGGGGGTCTCTCTTTCCTCCTGCTTTCCCACAGCCTCCCTCTGAGGAACTCGGTGAGCCTTCCTGAGAAGGCCTTCCAGAGACCCCTTGCAGAGCCCAGCCCTAATGTGCATTCCCTGCCTACCACCAAAGCCCCACAGGGCTCACCCACAGCAGACACTCACTGCAGATGTGGAGATGCCTTAGTGACTCACCCTTATTTGACAGTCTTAAATGTATGCCCTAAAACCCAACAGTCAGCCCCAAAGATGACCGCCACCCATCCAACACGTTGCTGGAGCCGCAGAGCGACCAAGGGCTGGCCCCTCCAGCCAACAGTGTGATTTGGGAAGTTACTCAGTCTCTCTGTGCCTCGGTTTTGTGATCTGGGAAATGGGGATGCTAATACTAGTACCAACTTTATAAGGCTGCTGCGAAGATTAACTGAAATAAGATGAATATTCAGCATAGCAACATGCTCAGTAAAAGTTAGCCATCATCATTACCATCGTCATGGCCATCATCATCACCATCATCTTCATTGCCATCATCTTCATCACCATCATCATCACCATCATCTTCACAGTCATCTTCATCATCTTCATTGCCATCACCATCACCATCATGGCCATCATCTTCATCACCATCATCACCATCATCTTCATTGCCATTATCATCACCATCTTTGCCATCATCTTCATAGCCATCATCATCACCATCATCTTCATCGTCATCATCATCATCATCTTCTTCATCACCATCATTATCACCATCATCTTCACTGCCATCATCATCTCCATCATCATCGTCATCATCTTCATGGCCATCATCATCAGTATTATTATGAGAATGCAGGTGGGCCCCTGCCAGGACTTGGCCACACAGAAATCAAAGGAGCCAAATGAGAAAGAGGAGCCCTGAGTCTGAGTTGGATTCTACCACCAACAAGTGCTGGGGTCTGACTGCGTCACTTGTCCCTTGCAGATCCTCCTTGCCTGTCAAGTGGGGTGATGAGTCCTGCCCATGTCACATGACAGGGTGAGACTCACACATACTAAGCCTGCCACAAGGTCTGAGAAGCCAGAAGTGCAACGTGAATGGCGTGGAAGGGAGAGGTGTCTGGAGCAAGGCAGGGTGTTAGAGATGAGAGCGGACCATCCCACCCCAGGGCCTCACAGCCCAGGCATCCCTGGGCATCCCTCCTTGGATGCTTAGAATAGTCAAGAATGTTCTCACCTCATCCTGTCGCCCCTGGAGACACAGAGGCACAGCAGGGTGGACTGCATGCCTCAGGCCACCCAGCTGCATGTGGAAGAGCCATGTCTCCACATGCCGGAGGCAATTCTTGCCTCTCTATGCTGCACTTTGTTCCTGTGACAATAGTCAGATATCACCTCTGTAGACAGGGACAGCGTGTAGAGTGCGACTCCATCCCATGCAGGAGATGCTTGAGACTTGGAATGACCCAGGCCCTGCCCTGGCCCTGAAGAACCTCAGCATCACGTGACAGACCTGGATGTGGTATCCTGGGACAGAAGGTGACATCGGGTGTGCACACCCTGCCAGGGAGGACGTGGGAGTGCTGCTGTGCCCTGTGTCTGCAGGCACAGGAAAGCCCCCCTGAGGGCACTTGATCAAGTCCGGAGACTTGCATCTACTTGGCAGAGAAGGTGAAAGGGAGAGGTGGTCTCCTGTGAAGTCACAGCTGCCGAGGACCAGTGCACCTGCCGCACAGTGTGTGGTGCAGGGGTGATGGGAGCCAGGCTGGGAGAGTTTGCCATTTCTTCTGAGGAGTTTGCAATCCATTCTGTGAGCCGTGGGAACCAGCTCACTTCTTAGAAGGCTTACTAAGCCTTCTAAGGACAGGGGAGTGTGAGGAAGGACAGGGGAACAGGCTGAAGGGGACCTGCTCTGGGCTGCTGTGGTAACAACAGGGGAGGAACCAGAGCAGCCACACCAGGTACCAAGGAGGAGCCACACCCTGAGATACAGTCACTGCAGGGAGTGGTTGCTGTTCCCGTCCATGACGTGGGGGTAACCCATGTGCCCCAGGCCCTGGCTCTGAGGCTGATGGGACATGTGGGTCCCACCTGGCGTGTAGTAGCTGGGCATCAATGGTGGCTGTGACTCTGATGATGATGAGGGTCTTTGGGGAAGGGAGGTGTTTGTTGTGGAAGGTTCCTCGTGGCTGGTCAGGCAGTGGCCCTGGGGTCAGAGAGGCTGGTGGGCCCAGTGGACGAGCACAGGAAAGGCAGGGTACCAGGGCGGTGAGGGTGTTCCGGCCGTCCTCTGGGGAGAGGCAGAGCACCAGCTCAGCAGGCAGAGCTCTCACCTCTCAAAGCTGTTTCTCATCTAGGCGAGGTTCTAAGGCAAGCAGCCCCCAGGCAGCAGGGGTGGCACTGACGCCTCGCTGACTTCTTTCTCCAATGCTGGGAGTCCACCTGGGTGGGGAGCAAGTCCAGGGAAGGGGTCCCTAACTTTCCTTTGTGATGTTCACTCATTCTGCAGATACTGGGCGAGTGCCTGCTGTGAGCTGAGTGCCGTGCTAGGAGCTGGGAGTTGGGGAGGAGCAGGACCAATGGATGGAATCAATGAGTGCATGGAGGACCTGGCCTTGTACACTTCAGGAAGAACGCAATCTTCCATGTGTTCATCCATTCATTGGACAGACGTTTACCGAGGCTTCCTCTATTTTGGGCACTGCAGTGAACAAAACGGACAAAAGTCTCTGCCCTCGGAGCTTCGATTCCAGTGATTACAATGAGTAACAATAACCATTGTTCTTCTGGTGCTTTTTTTCAGAGCAAACACAAGGTCTTCATCTATGTCTGACTCATCAGTGAAGCAACCGAGACTCCACGAACTGCTTCATGAGCTCCGGGGAATAATCAGCACTCATGGGTGGAGTCTAAAACTAATATAAATGCTTAGAAATAAAAATACATGACTTTATCTCTCCTTTTTCCCCTAAAATGTTGGTTTCGAAGGAAACCAAAACATGTTTGACTCTAAAACTTCTATTTTAGTGTTCAGCATTGTGAACCCCCAAAATCTGAGACAGGTCTCAGTCAATTTAGGAAGTTTATTTTGCCCAAGGATGTGTGTCTGTGACACAGCCTCGGGAGGTCTGACCACATTTGGGAGACATGAGACATCAATCAACATAAGTAAGATGAACATTGGCTCAGTCTGGAAAGGCGGGGCCTCGGTGACGTCAATCAACATATGTAACATGAACATTGGCTTGGTCCAGAAAGGCGGGGCCTCAGTGACATCAATCAACATATGCAAGTTGAACATTGGCTTAGTCTGGAAAGTTGGGACCTCTGTCCAGAAAGGTGGGACAACTTGAAGCCAAGACGAGAAGCAGGAAGGGGGCTTCCAGGTCACAGGTAGATAAGAAACAAATGGTTGCATGCTTTTGAGTTTCTGATGAGCCTCTCCAAAGGAGACAACCAGAGATGCGTTTATCTCAGTGAGCAGAGGGTGATTTTGAATAGAGTGGGAGGCAGGTTGGCCCTAAGCAGTTCCCAGACTTTTCCCTTTAGCTTAGTGAGTTTGGAGCCCCAAGATTTATTTTCCTTTCACAGCATGTGGTGGTTCTTTTTTCTCATCAATGATTTCAAAACATTACGCACTTGGAGGATTTTATAATGCAAAATCGCAGTGTCCTATTAAAGTACAAAGAGGCAAAGCAGAGGCAGCAGACAGGACGTCAAAGAACCAGTGCGTGGCTACGCTGAGCCCCGGGGCTTCCCACACTGGTTACTGTCATCCTTCCAAATCACTGGACTTGAAGCCCAGCATGTTGCTGAGTTTTGCTCCAGAGGTGAGTGAACAAGTGTGTCCCCCACCCCCACCCTCCCGACCAGGCCTTAGAGGACGGGGCTGGGAGCATGGCCAGCATCAGACTCATTCCCCATGAGAGGTGAAATGAGAGACTCACTGACTCGCCAGGGGCGAAAGGCTTCAAGGCCAAGAGGGAGAAAGAATGTGTAGGAAGGTTTGAGGTTTGGAACTGGATTCCTCTTAAGACTGTGATTCTCAGATTCTCTACAGAACTACCAGAAAACGTCCTCCTTTTGGAAAGACAAAATGTGGTATTATGATGAGCAAACCAACGTATATATAATCATATATATAACACAGTGTCATGGTCCTATGGTAAACATCATAGGCTCACTCCGTACCTGCAAGAAGCATTAGCAAAAGAAACGGGAACATTTTCCTTCTTTTATAAATTTCCACTTCATATACCCAACTAAATGGTTTTTAAAGGTAGTTCTATAAGGAGTTTTTGGAAAGTTCCAGAAATTTGCAGCCTCAGTTTATTCCACTGTCCTGATACATCGTCCAATTTTTTTTTTCATTTGTCTTTTTTTTCTTTTTGATTCTCAGACAATTGCCATTTATTATTTCAGTAACAAAGGTAATGCATGCCGGTGTGAAGCAATACACAAAACATGAAGATGAGTGGAGACCCTCCCCAGGCCCCCCACCTCTGCCACCCCCACAAACACGCACGTCCAAGTGTATCCATGCTCATGCTATTATTTGTTCTTATAAAAATGGGGTCAATATATCAGCTTCCGAGAGCTGCCTAACAAAATATCACTGACCAGGTGGTATAGACAGCAGAAGTTTATTTTCTCCCTGCCCCAGAGGCTGGAGGTCTGAGATTAAGGTGTGGGCAGGGCTGGTTTCTCCTGGGGCCTCCCTGCGTGGCTTGTGGACTCTGTCTCCTCCCAGCATCCTTCGGTGGCCACCCCTCTGTGTGTCCGTGTGCTCACCTCTTCTCATAAGGACAGTCAGATTGGACCAGGACCCCCCCATGACCTCATTTTAGCAGACTGTGTGAGACAACTATTCCCCACATTCTCACCAGACAGGTGTATGGGTCTTTGCTCGTTTCTCAACTCTTTCTAAGGAAAATCTCAAATAATACACAAAAGTCCGGAGAACAGAACGACGAACCATACTCACCACCCAGCTGCGACCATCATCAGCTTTTACTAATAGTATTGCATCTGTTTCCCTGGCCGTTTTGTGGAATATATTTAGAACAAATCCCTGGCAAACATGGCATTTCACCAATAGACATCCATATGCATTTCTAATGCACCAAGACTTTTTAGCAACTTAGGTGCTATCCCGTTAATTCCTCAATATCAGAGAATGCCACACGGCTTCTGCTAGTGCGTGTCTGGCTGTGTCAGTGGCCTCAGTTCCATCTCCCTCATCGCTAGTGTGGTACAGCCACCTTCAGACCTTTGCTTTTGAGGTAGGAGGTGGGACTTGAGTCCAGAGGCGGGACTGTCTGCCCTGCTTGGAGGACCAAATTGAGGACTAGCTGAAACAGGGTGGGGCAGAACACCAGTGTGCCATGTCAGTTTACCATTGTCATGGTGATACCCGGAACACCACCCCTGTCCATGGCAATAACCCGAAACCCGGAAGTTACACCCTTGTCCTAAAAATTCTGCATAAACCACCCCTTAATTTGCATATAATGAAAACCAGATCTAAAGATGACTGCAGGCCTGCCGCTGAGCTGCCACCCTGGGCACAATGCCTATGGGGCAGCCCTGCTCTACCAAGAGCAGGCCCTCCGTTGTCGCCACGGTGCACGGCGGCTTCCACAAAAGCTGCTGTCTGGCACCCGCAGCCCGCCCTGGAGTTCTTCCCTCCTGGGCAAACCCTGATTTTGGTGCTTGCCTGCCCTGAGCTGCTTTCGTCTGGATTTCCTCCCGTGTGAAATTAGCTGTGCAGATCCTTCCCTTGTGTTTTTCTATTGAATCGTTTTCTTCTTATCAATACGTACTTTCTCTTTCTATATGAAGGATGGTTACAATAGTTATATGCAGATTCAGAAGAGAAGGCTTCAGGCAAGTTCCTTCTCCGGCCCCTGCTCCCATCTCCCTCTGCCCTGCTTCTCCGGCCCCTGCTGCCATCTCTCTCTGCCCTGCTTGGAGGCATCCAGCCTTCTTCACCACAGGGAACATGGAGCTCAAAAGATGGCACACACCTTAATGCTGTGGACAGCTGCCCCAGTGGCAAAGCGACGTGTTTTCACCGCCTGCACCTTGTTTGGCCAGTTAGAGGGCTGTGTTCCTCAGAGTCAGGAAGCCCTGGGCCAGGTGGAGGAAAAGAAATGGCGCAGCCACCTCTGGCCTCCTGCTGTTCCTCCTGGATCTGGGAGACGGCGCCCAGTCAAACCCTCCATGCCCTGCCCTTGAGTGGGATGTCTGACTGTTCTCACCACCTCTCCTTCTCCCCTTAACCCCAGGCCCAATCCCTCTAGGCTCACTGCTTGTGGTTTTTCTGCTTAGGAATTGTTCCCTGGGTGTAGCCAGGCTTGTAGAGCCCCATGCTCCCCAGCCCTGCTCCCATTGTTCAGCGGCAGCCCCCCCGACTCCTCCCACCCGTCGTGGCTCTTTGCTGCACCCTCCCTGGCCCAGTCTTGGCATTCGCCCTTATCAGTTCTCTGTCTTCTTTGACGCTGAGACAGAGTCTTGTCCCCTGCTTGCTTGCAGATGCTAAGATGGAGTTTAGAGTGCAGTATATTGATCAGGGACCCATGCCTGGGAAAGGGGCAGAGAGAGAAGCCCAGCAAGATGCGCCCTGGTCCAGCCTTGGCACCCCCAGGGAGCCCTGGGCTGTGGGGCCTGTTGGGGTTGCTGCATGGTGGGCGGGAAGGGCTGGACATTCATACCCTCCACAGCTGGTCCTGGGTGTGGGCCACTTTGGGTAAAGTGACCATCTGCAGCTGAGGCAGCCTGAAGGAGGGACAGCTGGAGGTATCTGAGGCTGCTCTCCCAACGCTGGAGGTCAGGGTCTCCCCTGGAGGGGTCTGAAAGGGCATTTCCATGCCCAGCCCATACAGGAAGCTTGTTGGAGCCTTGCATCCGGGAAGCACTACAGACCGCACCGCAGACTGCGCTACAGACCAACACACGCGCAACCCTGCCAGGCTGCTCTCCCTCCCTGCCCAGCTGCTTTCTCTCGCTGCTGTGACCAGGCCATTTTGTTGCATTCTTTGTGCTCAGCTCTTTCCTTCTCTAGTTGATTCCTTTTCCAGGCAGTGGGCCTGGGAGTGAAGTCCCCTTGACCTTTGGGCTCCACGCAGGCACCTGGAGCCCCTGGGCTCTTCCCCTGCAGGGAACTGTTATCATCCTGCACTTTGCCCTCCTCCCAAACTGTCCGTGGGAGATGCACAGTGAACTCCTAGTCCTCAAAAAGGCTTAAAAATTGCTCTACATTTAATGTTTAACATGTGGTTATGTCAAAAAATTCACCACTAATGACTTGAGGCTTTGTTCTTCTCCAGACTCCACCAGTAAGTCCCCGTGGAGCTGGGCACATCCCATGATTTATCTTGGTTTCAGTCTCCTTCTCTGTGAACTGAGAAACCTTAGGGAGTCATTTATGGTGGAGGAGGGAGCGCTTCTCTCCCAGCGCAGGGAGTCCCCCATGGGACCGTTTCTGGTCTGTGCACCTGGCTGCTGAGGAGGGAGCAGGAGGGCTGCGGAGGGTCTTCTCCAAGACCCCAGAACCATATGATGAGGGCTTCCTGACACCAGCACCCAAGTCCTGCTCTGAAGCATGGCAGGTGGAACCCAGCCTGAGGCAGGGCTCCCAGTTGCTGGATATGAAATCTGTCCTCAAACACTGCCAACTGGCTCATCCCCATGTCGGCGGAAAGCTGGGCCACAGCTCTGCATGCAGGGAGAGTGGGGGCGGGCGGGCCGCTACTCCCATATGGACCCATGGAGCAGGGCCTTCTGATCCCATTATCCCTGATCATATCTGCATGAGAGGATCTCCCTCTGCCTGGAGAGAGGAACATAGGAGGGCAGCCATGTTCCTGTTCCACACGGACGCATGGCCAAAACATATGCATACGTACCACACACGCATACATAGACACCGTGCCCACACACCAATAGACATGCACATATACTTGCACATGCACACACACACACATGCACACATGTGCATCCACACCATGCAGCCATGTACACACATGCACGTGTGCTCACACATGCACAATACTCACACATCCATAGACATGCGTTTACACACGAACACACACATGTGCACATACATACACACACACACACACACACCCAAAAGCTCTAAGCTCCAAGTAAGCAAAGCCCTGAAAGCATGGGGCACATTGCAGAGAACCCAGAATTCTCCTCCCCAGTTAAGTCTCCAGAGCCACCGGGGAGGCGATGAGCCAGGGGAAGCACTTACTGCTTCTGGGTACCTTAGCCAGGCCTCTAAGAATTCAGCAAACCGGGACAGGGGATATATTTACAGGAATTTTATTATGTTTTTAAAGATACCTTTTTCCTGTCAGGCCAGTGGTTTAATAAATACTTGGGGCTTACTCTTAAACTCTCCAAGGCTGAGGGCTAAGGACTTCATGACAGGTTTACCCCTCATCTGCAAAGTGGCCTGAATCCCAGCTGTGAGAGCTGATATCAAAGCTCAGTTGTCGGCTCCCAAGCAAGAGAGGAGCACGGAGAAGCCGGCCAGAAAGATGAGGAGGGTTTGGGAGAATTAGCTGAGGAGACAGCAGCTGCACAGTAGGAAAACGCACTGAGGGAAGGGCTTCAAACATAAATCTTTGAGGATGGAAAGTCCCTCTAGTTACAAAGCAAAGATGTGCAAAGCGTGGTTCTCTGTTTTCACCGAAGTAGCCTCTTGGGTCTCAGCACAACTGAGCAGGCTCAGTCACGGTCAGCTCAGGAATGAGTAGCTCCATGGACAGGCTTCCCGTGAGGCCAGGTGGCCGTGGCGAAGGCTCCTGGCAAGGCTGCCTCCCCTGCCCACAGTGCAAATTTCCAAGCAAATTGCCGAGGGCCCTTGCCCTGATTTCATGATCGAACTCCTTGCAGGCGGAGAGCTGCCCTCCCCCTGGTCTTCTGCACGTTCCTGGGGCACATGAGGATCCCCAGGATCCCTCCCCAGTGGCTCTTAAGATTCTCTTGCCAACAAAAGTGGTGTCTCATGATTTACACAGCTTTCCCATGGGTCTCACGATGGGTAATTGTATGTATCACCTTGACTGGGCCACAGGGTACCCAGATATTTGGCTAAACATGGTCTGGGTGTTTCTATGAGGGTGTTTCAGATGAGATTAGCATTTGAATCAATGGACTCAGAAAAGCAGATGGCCTCCCCAGTGTGGGTGGGCCTCCTCCAGTCCATTTGGGCCTGAATAGAACAAAAGACTGAGCAACAGAGAATTCACTCTCTGCCTGACTGCTTGAGCGGGGACAGAGAGCTTCTCCTGCCTTCAGGTGGGGACGTATGCCATCAGCGCTCCTGGTTCTCTGCCTTCAGGCTTGAACTGACCCACACCACGGCTTCCTGGGTCTCCAGTGTGCAGATGGCAGAATATGGACCGTCTAGACCCCTGAAATATATGAGCCAATTCCTTATAATAAACCACACACACACACACATTCTGTTGTTTCTGTGTCTCTGAAGAACCCTGAAAAATACAGGTGTGCATTTCAGAACCACTCTCTGAGGGCATTCCCAGACTCACCTGCTCCACTGCTGGCCGAGTCCACATCTCTCATACGGGGTCTTGCCCTCGTTAGTCCTCTGTCACTCGGGGTACCTGTCACCCCTCTGCCTTCTGCCCACAATCTTCACTTTCCAGCCAGCTCCTTGTCTCACTTCTGCTAATGGCCCTGCTGTCTTCTTGGGTTGAAACCATGGCACTCTCGGTACCTCTAAAAAGATCCCATCCATTATGGCCGTCTGAGCCTCTCAGCTGGACCTTCTCCAAAAAATGGCCAGAGAAACAGATCCTGCCTGCCATATCCAGTGGAATCACAGGTCACTGCTGGCAGGACTGCCGGCTGGCATCAGACCTAGAAAGGGGAGGATGCAAACTAAGCCATTAAACCTGTCCTTCTCGCCGTGCTCATGAATAATCCCAGCAACACGTGTGCAGCGAGCACCTACTACGTGCAGCTCACGTATTTTCTGACTCTCTGGCTAATATTTCTCTTGTGTACAGGGAAGTTAGTTTTGGCTTCCAGCAACTTTGTGGGACACCACTGCAAGAATGGAAGGTACATGGCCATTAGGGTTCTCACCTCTGGGACCAAAAGGATCTGGACTCACTAGTTGTATAAATGTAGTCAAGTAATTTAAACTCTTAGAGCTACACATGTCCCTGTCTGTAAATTGAGAATAATAGTAGAGTAGTTGTGAGGCTTAAATATTTTATGTAGAATGTGGTTGTTGTGCAGCACACAGGAAATGCTCAGTGCATGTCAACTGTTATTACTATCACTGTTCTGCATCCACAGAGGACTTGAGCGACTAACAAAAATTAAATCAAGATTGTCCCTATCGTGAGTACTTGCCTGTATTATCAAACTATACTTGAATTCACCTATTCATAAGGTTGAACCTGTCACTAGGGTTCCCTTGTGGGTTTTGGGGGGTGGAGTTCCCCCGCATACCCTGGGCAGAGCTGTGAGTGCATTTATAGATTTGTAGCGTAGCTTCCTAAAATGGAAGGACTAGAGGCAACCTGAGCCACGATCATCTCCCTATGAAAGGTGGTTGCTGAGGTCCGCAGACGGCGCGGGAAGAGAAGGGGCCACACTTTCTTCAGGCTTCATGACTCAGTATGGAGCCACCAGCAGCGCTGCCCATGCTATCTTGAGAAGCTGGGATCCGAGGCTGACACCCGATGCTGCCATGCTGGTTAGGGCTGCTTAGCACTGTTGGCAAACTGCCACCAGCCCAGCCCCCGAGCACCCCCTCTCCCACTGCTTGGCGGGTGTCCCCACCCCCTACGTAGCCCCATCCCAGCAGCATTGGCGGTACAGCCTGCCTGAGGCCAGTGTCCACTGGAGCAGCCTGTGCCGCGCAAACCCTGGAACAGTTTGCGTATCGCCCCTCCGGGGACCCTCGGAAAATGAGACGATGTGAGGGAGCACCGTGCTGCCCTTGGAGCTCCACGACCTCCTCACCTGAACACAAAACTCTTATTTTGAGAGAACATGAATCAACACTCCCAGAACAAGTGCAGGGAGTACCGTGTGAAATAAAACTCCTGGGCTCCTGTTGGGAGAAGGAAAATATAAAAGACAGGAAGTGAGCAGGGTGTGCCAGGAAACGCGTCAGAGGCGGCTGGGCTCCCCGATGTGGTAAGTGTGGACCCCGCAGGGTGCAGCAGGAGCCTGCAGGACTTCTCGGGGCCTTTCCTGCACTAGGAGACGGCAGAGACCCGCACGGGAACACGCTCTTCCGTGGGGCCTTTTCAGGCTCATTCACTGTATTTTTTGTCTCCGGGCGTTTGCTGTATTTTTTGCGCATGCAGTTGGTGGCCTGTGATATCCCGGGCAGCACGCTCAGTTTGGGCACTGTCCAGTGTCCCCTGGCAGAGGGCTCCTGCCCTACGCACCCTCAACCTTGAAGCACCTCGACTTTTGGAAACTGAGATGTCATACTGGGCACTGCTCCACATTGGAGACCATCCACAGCCCTGCCTGGTGCTACAGGGTGGGCGGCGTCCCCGCTACCTCTGTGGGCCTGGGAAAGCATCGCCCCAACCACCTGCCAGACAGCCCTGGCCCGCCCTCCCCGGTGCAGCCCCAGGCATTCCAACCCCATCGCAGAATGCTTCCCAAACTGTACCTGCACTGCGGCCTCCTCTCCACCACCCCACTCCTCTGTGCTCCAACAGAGCCCTGTGGGGACGAATGGCTGGAGAACATATTGCTATCAGGCCTCGGAAAGGCGCTAAGACCCAGGTTCACACTCCAGCTCTGGGAGGTGGAGGCGAGGGAGCGGGAGGAATGTCACCCAGACTCGAGCTTGCCCCCCGGCGTGGCTTTCCATGGCCAAGTGACCTTGCACTGCTGACTGCGTCACTGTGAGCCTCAGTTTCCTCATCTGTAGAATGGAGCCATGGATTCTGAAGTGAAGAGTTGTGTGCAATGATGTATTCAGGAAGTGAACCCAGGAGACTGGTCAGAGTGTGGGAGAAACAGAACAGGGAATCAGAGGGGGCCAGACAGGGGGCACCACCGAGGGCGCCTCCAGCCACGGGAGTCCTGGGGAAAATTGCCGAGAGTCACCCTTGGCAGAAGCAAAGGAGATGGGCAGCCACAGCTGGCGCTGGCCATCCAGGGCCCTGGGGATGGGGGTGGAAAGCGGCCTGTCAGGCCTTCCCAGCTCCCTGTGTCCGATGATGCCTGGCTCCAGTGGCCTGAGATGAGGTCTCCGGGGAGCTGCCCAGATGCTGGGCTTGAGAAAGGAAATTTCACAGAGGGTAGGGTTTAGAGAGCAGCAAGAAGCCCAGGCGTCAATCTGCGGAAGTGCAGCCATCCCGCACCACGGGGGCCAGCCCGCCTATTGCCAGGACTGTGGTGAGGGCCCAGGAAGCCGCCTGCTTCTAACTGAGGGCCAGCACACAGGATGCTCCCGCCCCAGGAACTCCGTTCCCCTCCAGAACACCCTCATTCATCACAGTCTGGCCTCGTCTACATCAGCAGGATCGGGCATGGGGTGGGCCTGGGCTTAAAAGGTCAAAAAACAGTTTTAATTCTGCAAGTCATCTAGCCTGCCCCCGTTTGCCCACCTGTCCATTACGGGTGCCACTAAAGATGAGACTTAAGCTGACCAGCCTCAGATGAGACTTCCAGCCAAGGTTTGGTCTTCATGAGCAGGAGGCCTGAGGCCTGTGCCAGTCCCTTGGGTACTGCAGCCACCAATTCACCGTGTGCTCCTCCAGAGCAAACAGTCCTGGCTCCCTCTCTCCTGAGCCACACTCAGGGAAACCCGAAGAATGCCTCTCTCCTCTTGGCTTGGTTGTGGTTGTGGTTGTGGTTGCGGCTCCAGGACAAGCTGGCTGCCATGCTGGCCCTAGGGAGGTTTCAGGGTGGGCACTGCTGATGTGGGGTGTCTGAGGCCACCCACCTCAATAGCGATGCCTGGTCTGCAGGTGGACAGTGTGTGTGGATGGAGGTGGCCTCTGGACTTAGGGCCGCGAGTCACCAATGATTCTGGCTGGATCTGGCCACTTCAACCATCTTTGGGGTTCACTCTGACCCCTGTCTGGGATGGTGAGATCCCAGCAATCATGCTAAATTGACCAAAACCACAAAACTGTGATTGTTGACTGGACAGATTTGCTATCCATTAGCTGACTTTGAGGATGTCTTTACCCCGCTGAGGCTGCGGATGAGGGGCCTCGGGCACAGGACGGGAGAGCTGCCCACGGGCCCACACGACACTCCTTGGCAGGAGAAGAGGGTCAGCATGTAGAAGTGCACAGACACCTGATGAATCTAAGAGCAAATGAATCTCTTCTTCAGTACTGCTCCTTTGGAACCAATCCCGCCTAAACCCTGAGTCCATGCACCCAGCAGACACCAGTGGGTCCCCTCCGGCCTGCCTCGCACAGCTGCAGCACAGCACGTGCTGTACCATTACAGGTGGGTCAGCCTAGTGGCCCTGGACCTGGAGACGGTGTCTGCCCTTCTGCTGCAGGGCCTCACCTTAACCAGTGACATCTGCACCAGCCCTGCTTCCTGGTACGTTTCTGTTGTCTGAAGCTACCAAGCTGCAAACCTGGGCAAGGAGTGGAGCTTGGAGTCAGAATCGCCTGGGCAATCACTGTAAACTGCAGCTCCCGAGGCCCCGCCAGAAACCCTGATTTAAGCTGCAGGCTGCAGGTGATCGTGATGAGAGCCCGTTCGTTCTATGGAATGGAAGCATTCCAGCACTGTGCTAGGCAAAGATCATCCTATTTGTCTGTGGGATTGAGACCCTTATCCTTGCCTGTCAGCCCACAGTCCTCTCTCGCTTCTGACCGCTGGTCACCTCTGGTTACAACCCAAGCCCCCACCGCAGTCCAGAGCCACAGACACCCCGAACTCTTCTGAGATGGTCCTGAACATCCGCATGTCCCTGCTTCTCTGTCTGTCTGTGTATTTACAATGCCTGCTTGAGCCATATCACACCTAACCAGCAGGTGCCTCTGTGCCCAAAATGAAAAATTAATTAAGTTTAAGGCTTCAGGTTATGTAAAACAAATTAGGTCTCTGCTTCATCAATTTAAGTCCCCAAACCTTGCCACTAAGTTTACTTAGGCTGTGATATCGTTGAGTCAAATAACATAAACCTTAAAAAGCAGAAACCATGTGTGTGGAGTGATGACACAAACTCATCAACTTTAGGAACTAGGTCAAAAATAAGGTTTTCACCCCGCATGTGGGAGAACTCTGGCCCTTGAATTATTCATGCCAGTGTGTGCTCTGCTGCTTCCAACGAGACAATTGAGCGTTGGTTTGGAAGGTCATTAACACCCAGGAAAAATGCAAATGGTTTTTCCTCCTTGTTAATTGTCACAGTCTGAGAATCACCCCACATGGAAATGAAATGAAAGCAGGTTCCATCCCTGGTGGGGGAGACAGGGGCTCCCGCTACCGACAGGCTCTTCTTGGATGTCGACTGTAGAAAGTCCCCGTGGGCAGCTGTCTCTCCATGGAGACCCCGGCTTGCTGGGTGAGGAAGCAAATTGAGGTGCTATTTAAAGCGACGTCTAGTAAGTGACTAATCGGGAGTCTCTTTCTCGGAGGGGGTGGAATTGGGGTCAAAGCTCAATTAGCCTAGAAAACATCCCCTCCGCCTGACCACTGGTGAGAGCGATCCCTAGCAGAATCTGCAGCAGAGGGAATTCATCTAAGCCCTGCATTTTGGAAGGCCATGGAGATAGTGGGATTTGCCCAAGCTACTCAAATACTGAATGGCAGAGTTGAAAGCAGAATCCCTTCTTCTCCTAAGCCCAGTGCACCTCTCTCCACACCTCCTGTCGCTGGAGAAGCCCAGATCTGAAGGTTCATGCAAAGTAATGCTCCACATCAGTAAGCACAGCTGGAGGAAAGCAGGCTTCCTCCCCGCATTGCGATCTGGGGGAGGCTCCAGATGGAACCACAGCGCTGTTCGCCGCGTCCCGTCAGGGTGGGACAGAGGGTCATAGGTGTGCTGGGCTGACCAAACAGTTTGGTGTGGTGCTGGCCTCTAGCTGAGAGCCCCCCTTTCCACCCCGGCTACAGCCTCCAGCACAGCCAGGAGGTCAAGGTGTTCCTCATTGACCCCGCCAGGCTCCAGGCGCCGCATCCATGGGCAACATGGGGAAGGCCCTTCCTCTCCTGTGTCTCACAGTCCCAAAAAACACAGGTAGTGGGTCAGGAAAACAGGGCATGCTCACTGATGTGGGGGGAGGGGGTTAGAGAAAGCCTCAAATCGCTGGCTCCAGTTTTGCATATCAACAACTCATTGTGTCTAGAATAGAGGTAATCAAATCTTAGTGTCTTTAAAAATTACCCAAGAGGCTTGTTAAAAATGCAGACACTTTGGGAGGTCATGGCAGGCGGATCACTTGAGGCCAGGAATTTGAGACCATCCTGGCCAACACAGCAAAATCCTGTCTCTACTAAAAATACAAAAAAAAAAAAAAAATAGCTGGGCCTGGTGGCAGGTGCCTGTAATCCCAGCTACTCAGGAGGCTGAGGCAGGAGAATCACTTGAACCCGGGAGGTGGAGGTTGCAGTGATTGGAGGTCATACCACTACACTCCAGCCAGGGCGACAAGAGCGAAACTCCATCTCAAAAAAAAAAAAAAAAGCAGACTTCTGAGTCATAGCCTGGACTCCGACGTGTAGCTGTGCCTTCAGTAAGCCCTGGGTGAGACACAGATTCTGCTTTTAAACAGCTCCCTGGGTGACTCTGGCCATGTGGGAAGCGGCGTTCTAGTGAGAATTCAGCCTGATATTGAGCCATACCGAGCGAGCTATCCGCTCCTGGCCACAATCCCACTGCAGTAACAAGTCCCGGATGGGGCACTCCCAGAACCTTCCTTCGGGATCCCCACAGGCCCGCTGTGCCAGTAGGAATAATGGCCCCCAAGGATGTCCTCATCCCACTCCCCCACCCCTGTGACTATGTCACCTCACCTGGCAAAAAGGACTTTGCAGACGGAACTCAGTAGGGAAGGTCACACTGGGTTAACTAGATGGGCTGCCGTGATCACCAGGGCCTCTGTAGGAGGAAAGCAGAGGGTTGAGGCCAGAGCAGGACGTGTGATGCCAGAACAGAGGCCGGAACACCAGCTCTGAACACTGGGGGGCCACAAACCGGGGGCGCAGGTGGCCTCAGCTGCTGGAAGGGGCAGGAACCGGAGACTACCCTGGAATCCTCAGAGGAAACTCAGCCCTGCTGACGCCTTGATTTTGGCCAGTGAGACCCATGCTGGGCTTCTGACCTATGAGACCTGGAAGGATGATGTGTGTGGTTCCAAGTCCTGGCTTTGTGGTGACTTTTTTTTTTTTACAGCGGTTCGTTGCAGCCGCTACAGGAATCTCCAGCACCTCCCAGGGAGCACACTCGTAGAGGCTCCTTCCCCACCCGCTGCTGACCTGGCCTCACTGTGCTCCACTCTGTCTCCGAGGAGCTTCCTGGCTTCTCTTCACTTCACCAACAACCAAGAGAGGGCTCGGGGTGTCAGTCTCGGCCCTGTGGAGCCTGCGGTGTGGCCGCTGCTGCCTGTGGCCTTCCAGCAAGTCCTGTCACCCTGCGGGCCGAAAGCCTCAGGGACGTGCACTCCTCAGTCCACTCAGAGCTCCGCCCAGGAGCACCATGGGATAGGGACCAGCTTGCAGGTCAGGTTGCTCTGTTGTCTTAATGAATCCACCCCCACGAAATACTGAAGTTCTTCTTGGATCAACAGGGGAAAGCCCATAAGACACCCCTCCCCCCAGCAGCTCCCCGCCCATCCTTCCAAGTCCACGTTTATGCGATTGCGGTTACAGCGTGGGGAGCAGGGGCTCCGGCATGGGGCGGGGGCACTGGGCCTTCTCCGAGGTGACGTCAGGCCTGCTGAGCTGCAGCCCCAGTTACAGCAGCAGCACCGGGGCTGAGCACATGTCCCCACTAGCCACACTCCCCACAGCCTAATCCCACACGACGGGCCAGGTTCCTGGGTAAGGTCAGGGCCAAACTTGCCACACCAACCACCCTCCCCGTGGTCTAATCCCACACAACCGGCCAGGTTCTTAACTTAGGTAAGGTCAGGGCCAACTTTGCCCCACCAGCCACAGCCCCCACGGCCTAATCCCACATGGCAGGCCAGGTTCTTAGGTAAGGTCAGGGCCAACCTTGACCCCAAATCCTGCCTTGTGGATCATACAGCCCCCACACCTGTCACAGGACCGTGCGCCCACAGGGTGAAGGTATGTATGGAATGAACTGTGTGGGAGGAGTTTGCTGACTCTCCCCACTCCCTGGGGACCGCATGTGGCTCCCCTGTCACCTGACCTTCCCATCCCCACGTACCGAGGGGCTCGCCATGGCGTGGCTCCGCAGAGCTACCCTGTTTCCTGCACTCGAGGGGAGCCCAGTCATCCCAGTTGGCCCCATTAGACGTGGGAGGAGAGAAGAACGAGCGCGTGAGAAGACGGCTTCCTGAACCCCAGCAGCTGCCGGAAATTCAACACTCCCTGGCAGGCAGCTTCCTCCACAGGAGCGGGAACCAGTGTGGCGCCAGAAGGAGATGTGGTCCTTGGTTGTAGGATGAAGCGCTGAGGCCCAGGGTGGAGAGGCGGTTCACACATCACCCCACGCCTTTCCCCATCTGGCCTCACCCGCTCATCCTCGCTCATGCTGCAGCCTGTGGGGTCCGGGAGCGGAGGTGCCAGGCCGGGCTACAGACTCCAAGCTTGGTCCTGCTTTGAGAAGCACACGGGAAATGCCTGCACGGAGCCACCATAAATAAGACAAGGTCCTTTCCTGGGAGGACTCACAAACCAGGACAACGGGAGGAGGAAAGAGAAAAGGGACAGTGCAGGGGAGCCGGGCTGCTTGGATTAGTAGAGACTGCTCACAAACGCTTTGTGGAGAGGGAGACGTTGCCACGAAGTCTTGTCCTGAGCACTCAGGGATCTCCTTGGAGGGGCAGAAGGTAGCAGGAGTGTGTTCCCGGCCAGCCCCACCACCCGCAGGCACTCCGTGTGGGTCAGTGCGCCATCCTGGGAGGTTTGTTGAGGGAGAAGCTAATGGAAGCGGGGAAACTGATGAGGCCAGTGGTTTTCTCACTTAAATGGGAAGTCCTGTGTGTGGGACCCAGGCATCCCAGTGGCGTTCTAAAGCCTCCCCAGCATGCAGCCGCTGTGTGGCAGCCAGCGTGAGGGCCACACTAGAGGAGCTTCAAGGTTCTATGATTTGGGAGTCAGCCTCGGTAGATGACAATCAGGGGTCCAGGAGCCTCTGGGGTAGAATAAATATATAGGTCAAAGGAGCTTCCACCACCTGGAAGGGTACATGAGAGGGTGTGAACTGCGTCAGGAACCTCTTTCTGAGGCTTCTCTCCAGTCTGGTGTCCCCAGAAGCAGAGGCACCCAGGGATGGGCAAGACCAGCAGAGACTGGAGAGCAGGAAGGAAGAGGAGCTGCGGTGAGAGGGTGGACCCGACGCCGCCCTGTGACCGTGTTGGTCACACGGGGACCATACGGGGTCTTTGTCCACATGCGCTGGAGCCTCTGCCCACGGCACTCTCCAGGGATGACTCTCAAAGGCGGGCTCCCGGCCCTGCCTCGGCGCTCAGAGCCTGCCTAGTCCTGGCCAGAAGGGTCAAAGAGACATTGAATGCACAGGCACCATGAAAGAAAGAAAGAAGGAAGCAAAGGAGGGAAGGAAGGAGGGGAAGAACGAGGGAGAGCGGGAGGGAGGGAGAAAGAAGGAGAGAAGGAAAAGAGGGAGTTAAAATTTCACAAGGGATCTCTCTGGGTAAAAGCTATGCCAGAGCCAAGCGTCTACAAACACATAAATGGCCCCATTTTCCTGACAGCTGTTCAGGAGATCCTTAACAGCCCTGATGATCGACATTAGCGGATGAGTCACAGAGCTCAGGAAGAGGCGGTTTGACTGGTTCTGCCATCATCTGGTCTCCTGATGAGACTACAGCACTGCATGGCTGTCTGAGGCTCCTGGGCTCTGAGGGCCTGGGTAAGGTTACTCCGTCTGGTGACTGGTGGTTCCCAGACCCAGCTGCACGTCAGATCACCTTGGGAACTTGCTCTACCCTGTGTGTTTTGGGTAGGAGGACTTGCTTTTTCTGAAGTAGAACAATCCTACAGAAAAGTGCACAATCTGTGTGCTGTGTGGTGAGTTTCCACAAACTAAGCACACCCATGTAGCCAGCACCGCCTCCAAAAGTAACCAGGGTGGCTTCCAACATCATGGTCTAGTTTTGTCTGTTTTTTACCTTTATATACACAGAGTCACGCACTCTGCACCACATTGTGCCTGATGCTTCTTCTTCGCGTTTACGAGTCTCGTCCATGTTGCATGTTGGGTGTTTTAAGTCATGCAGTGGCTCATTTGCTGTGGCACCTGTGCCATGCGAGGTAAGGTGGTAATGTGGAGAAACTAGACCCAGGGGTCCAGGGGTCCAGGAGCACTCTGCACTGTCTTCACAACTTTTCTGGTTATTTAAAACTATTATAAAATCAAAAGTTATTTTTTTAATCAGAGAGAGAAGATTGAGAGGTGAGAGAGGAGACTTCAGTTGGGCATAGAACCCTTTTCTTTGGGGGTGGAGAGAGGTGCATCTAAATTAGTTCTTTTATCCATGAGCCTTTCTCTAGTGTTGCAGTGGGAAAATGTGGTACTCCAGACAGGCCACTACAAGGAACTTAACCAGGTAATATGGTATTATGCTTCCATAAATGAATACACTTTTGGAGTGTTATTAATGGTGCCATCAATGACACTATGCATAAATCAGATCATGTACTATATATATATACACACACAGTGACATAGTTTGGATCTGTGTCCCCACCCAAATCTCATGTTGAATTGTAATCACCAGGGTTGGAGGTGGGGCCTGGTGGGAGGTGTTTGGATTGATGTTGGAGGTGGGGCCTGGTGAGAGGTGTTTGGATTATGGGGATGGATCCCTTATGAATGGCTAATATGCAGCATATTAGACTCCAAATGACCTGACATTTCAAACATTTAGAACTGTTGTCAAAAAGAAGCACCTGCAGAGGACCCCCAGACAATGCAATGCAGGCCTGGCTGGCACCAAGCAGTGGCCCAGCAGGACTGTTCGGGTGGCAAGTGTTTCTCCTGGTTTGTTGTTCGTGTTCTGGCTTTATTTTGCTATATGGGAATCATAACTGTTTTGTTGTAGATTTACAATATTTTTTTCTTTTATGGTGTTCAGGTCTTGTGTCTTATAGAGAAATAGGAAATAGAAAATGTCCCTACATTGATGTTAGTGTTTTGTCTATTTTCCCCATGCTTATTTCTAGACATTTTGTGTTTTCTTTTGATATTTAAATCTGCAATCCATCTGGAATTTATCTGTAAGAGGTAAGGTAAAAGATCCAGCTTTTTTTTTTCAGGTAGTGACCAAAGGTAGTTATTTAAACACTATTTATTGAATAACTCATCTTTTCCCCTGCTGATTCAAATTGTCACTTCTATCATAAACCAAAATCCTATATATATCTGTGTCAATGTCTAGACTGAATATTTTATTCCATTGACCTTTATTCAACGTCAACTACAGGAGCTTTACGATATGTTTAATATCTGGGGCTACTCTTTGCTTGGTACTCTTCATTTGCAGGTGTTTTCTGGCAGTTCTTGGATGTTTATTTTCCACGAGAAAGTCAACGGCAACCTCTCTGATTTAAAAAGTATCTTGGTATTTTTGGAAGGAGCTTAAACATGATCTCCTCCTATATGAGAAGCAGGTGTATCTCTGCATTGATTGAAGCGTCCTCATCTCTCCTCCATCCAGATGTAAATAATAATGGCTGTAGCTGTGGCACATGCCATGCCTGTAGTCCCAGCTACTCGGAAGGCTGAGATGGGAGGATCGCTTGAGCCCAGGAGGTCGAGGCCTGCAGTGAGCTAGGACTGCACCACTGCACTCCAGCTTGGGCAACAGAGCAAGACTCTAAAATACTGCTACTACTGATGGCGATGATGACCACGAAGAACTATAACACGGGTCCTCCTATGTTCAAGGGCACCATCGATTCTGCAAATCCATAGATTCTGCCCCTCTGTCTCTCTCACCAACCTCCCCAAACCCCAGCCTGGCCCTCAGAAAAATCAGTATTGACTTAGCTATCTTTCTCCAAGGTCTTAGAGGGGCTGTCAGGAGGCAGGAATCATGGACTCCTAGCAACCAAGTTAGACCCACCTGTCCCACGCCAAATGCAGAGAAATCATTCAGAGGCATTCAAGATGAATGCGAAGCATGTTTCCGAGGAAGCTGTTCACATGATCAACGCAGGCCCTGCCGCCATCAGTCACGCAAGGCAGCTCCTGCACAGGCTAGCTTCTCAGCGCCATCCGTATTTCTCCAGACTGCGTTTTCCCTGCCCTCCTCCCAGCTTCTCTGCCTCAATTTCAAGACCCCTGTCATCTCCTGCTTGCTGCCTTATGGATATCCTCCAGGCTGTCAGGGTCCCTCCGTCCCTGTCCCCCTCAACACAAGAGGCTCAGAGCACGTGCAGCTTCCTGTTCAGATGTGGTCTGAGCAGTGGACGTGAAAATACCACCTCCATGGTCCAAGCACTGATTTCCTTATTGTCTTCACTCCTCTCTGAATTCCACCAACGTCCTGCCCACCTGAGCTACCTCTATCCCGCTTCCCGTGTCCTAGCCTCCCCCATGGAACTGGACACCCCAGGGTCGTGCTGGGCTTTAGTCTGGCCTCAACCTGAACAAGGGCTGCCTGGGACCTTGATACACCTCCCATCACTGGCCAGGGGCAGGCTGAAAATGCAGAAATGGGCCAAGAAAGAAGATCATGGAGGACCCTCCTGGCCACCTCATTCTTTCACATCCCCTTCTCCAATAATAACTGTTCGTCTATTCCACTTGGCCACCTGCTCCCACAGCCACTCTGTAAAGCAACCACCTCCAAAACCTCAGCTCCACTCCAGCTCCCTCAGAGCTCCTTCTGAGGCTCAAAGCTGTGGCTGGGCAGCCCCCTCCCTCACCCTCTGGGATGCTCCAGTCTGTTCACCTGCCCCCTTGGGGCTTCCCCCACACAGACCCTCCCACCATCACTGGGATCTTGGAAACACCCTTCCCTGGCTAGCTTCTCTCCTCCGTCATTGTCGCCGGACAGAGCTCCTGCTCCTGCTCCCTGCCTGCACCCCTTCTCCCTGCTTCTGCCATCCCACCATCCTCTCTTACCAGGACTTGCCACTGACTCCCTCCTTCCACTCCCGTCCACCTATGTTCAGTACAGCGGCCAAAATGATCTTCCTGTAAGCAAATCAGCTCCCTTGGATAAATCCTCCAGGCGCTTCCATCTACCACCCTGGAATTCAAGCTCTACCAGAGCCTGCAGGGCCCCCCTTCCCTGCTCCCAGAATACCTCCCATCGTACCTCCTGGCACGCCGTCCCCCTCACTCCACCCCACTCCCTTCGGCCTTTTTATTTTCCACGACGGCCCAGGCGGGTTCCCTCTGAGCCCTCTGTACCTGCCGTTCTCTGGCTGGAATGAAGCCTTTCAGTGTTCCTCCAAGTCTCAGTCCTTCCCATCCTCTGGGCCGTCCCCAGATGTCTCCACCTTAGGGAGGGTTTTCCTGACCACCCAACCTACAGGGCCCTCACCCAGCATTCTTGACCAAGCCACACTGCCCTGTTGGCCTTTTTTAAAGCTTTTGGCAGCATGAAGCTGTCTTGTCAATGTGTTTGTCCGTTTGATTGATGGCTGGACTATGGGGGGCTAGAAAGAGCCCAGCTCCCTGGTGCAATCCCAGAGCCCACATCCCAACCCTGTGCTGGCTTCCTTCTGATCAGAGGAGAACTCTTAATAACTGAGGGGACTGTTTCAGGGATTTCTGTCACTAGCAGGTGGACACAGTTCCTAATGATGCAGGGGCAGGTGAGTCCCAAAATTGGGGCTTGGCCCGAGAGGGTCCTTGGCTTCACACAGGTAAGAATCCAAGGATGAGCCAGTGGTGTTGGACAGCAGCTTTTATGGATGTGGCAGTGCACAGCAGCAGCAGAGGGGCCGCTCCTTGCAGAGCAGGGCTACGTCATAGGGAGTGCACCCAGAACAGCAGCTCAGAGGCAGGGCTGCACTCACATTTGTTTATACCAAATTTTACTTATATGCAGATTGAGGGGCAATTTATGCAGAAATTTCTAGGAAAAGGATGGTAACTTCCAGGCCATTGGGTTATCGCCACGGAAAGGGGTGGTAACTTCCAGGTTTTACCACGGCAATGGTAAACTGGCATGGCACACTGGTGGACGTGGCTTATGAAAAGCTGCTTCTGCCCTATCCCTTCCAGCTAGTCCTCAGTTGGGTCCGGTGTATGAGCCCCACCTCTGGAGTTGAGTCTAGCTCCCTGCCTCACTGACAGAGGTGACTCAGAGCACCCGCACATTTCCAGAGCTCTGAAGCTTTCATGGATTCTCAAAAGATGGGAAACTGCTTCAGAAGCGGAGCAGGAGGTTTTAGAGCATCTTACTGTGGGCTCCACTCCGAGGAAAGTAGGATGTGAAATGACTCCAGGGGTCCTGAAGTCAAGCCTTAAACAAGGAAAAGAGAGGGACATGGTAACAGGTGAGCATTCAGACCTGGAGTCCAGAGGTGAGGACAGCAGACTCCAGGGGACTGCAAGGACTGCAGCTTCCAAGGAGCCAAGAGCCAGCGCTGGCCCCACCTGCCTGCACCTTCTTTAAGTTAAGTAACCGCTCTAGGCAAACAGCGAATGCATCTCCACATCCCAGGGCTGTGTGGTGACACCTGAGGCCAGGTGAGGAAGGCTGAGACAGGAGAAGGGTGAGGAAGAAGCTAACAAGGCGCTGGGTCAGCTGTAACAGCCACATCCACGGGGACTTAGATTCCTGCAGCAAGTGCCATCTGGGAATCATTCATCCTTCCAGTGGGCTGGGGGAGGGGGGGTTCCCATCCATTCCTCAGATACATTACTAAGTGTAAGCCTGAGACTTGCCTATGGTGAGGCAAACACAATGAAAGATCTGCAATGAAAGGTCCAGGCCTCAGTTTCCCTATTGGGATCATTGCGGGTGGCATTCTGGACCCTCCCTCAGGGGTCACCCTCCCTCTCCAGTCACCAGATTGGCTTTGCCCCCGACCCACAGTCCGAGTCTTCTCTTTCCTGCCTCCCATGGGGGATCCAGGCTTCAGGAAGGGCTGACGTTCCTGTAATGCCCCAGAGGACTGACGGCGGGGAGGAGGAGCCTAAGGTTTGCAAATTAAATGCTTCCTTTTTTATTCCTTTCACCCTCTGAGCTGAACATCGGTCTCTTCCATGCAAGTGACTGTGTCTTTCTCTGACTAAGGAGAACCAGGAGAAACTGGGTTTATGCAGCCTAGGGGCAGAGAGCTGGAGAAAGGAAGGCTAGTCCACTCCGAGTTATGCCCCCAACTCCCAAGGCAGTCCCACCAGGGCCTTGCCCACCTCAGGGCCTCTCTGTCCCTCCAGGAAAGAAGGATACCTCCTGCCAGTCAAGGGCAGCGCTGGAGGGGTTTTCCAAGCTCCCTAAATTCACAAGCCCTTGGCTGTCTCCTCTTCAAGATCACCCTGATTACGTCAGTCCTCTGGGCTAAGCTATTAACTTCTCCTTGTGAAGATGTGACCGAGGCATGGGGGAGGTGAGTTTATCAAGCGATCTGATCTTGGCTGAGATTCATTTCTTAGATCAGATGAGGAAGGGCAGCCTGGGCCACAGGACAAGTGAGCCAGATAAGGAGACTGTGGAGGGGGGTGAGGGCGCTATAGTGGTGTTCCAGGAGGGCTAGGTACTGGAGGGGCAAAGAATGGCCCTAAATACGGACTTGACACCTTCTCATTTTGTCTGGAGTAGCATGACCAGCCGTGGCCACAGGACAGGCTGGCCAGGAGATAAAAGAGAATGTGCTGTCCTGTCTCTGCCCTCAGGCCAAAGCGGGGACTTTTTTTCCCATCACATATCCACAGTCAGTTAGGAGGAACTGCCAGCTTGGCTGTGGAAAGCACAATTGAAGAACAAAAAGCACACAAAACACTACCCACGCTCAGTGATCTCGCCTGGGGAGGGGGAGGTGTCAGCTCACTCTTTGGTGAGGGGCCTCATGCAGGGAGTCTCTTGGGTGGCCCTGCCTGGGCCCTCCAGCTGCGGGAGCCCAGGGGACCCAGCACCGTCTGTCAACTGCACCCGGCCCCAGGAGCCAGGACGTGACAAGGGACAGTGCCCAGGACTTGGCATGTCTCCATCATGGGCACCCTCAGTTTCTGTAAATAAATCTCCTCTGATGTTAGAAAACAATCCGGAGCACATGGCTGCCCACATATACCCTGAGAAAAGCTAACCCCCCTTAGGTGGGCGGGAGCACAGCAAATCCTCCTGTTCCCACTGAACCCTCCTCTGAAGCTCGGGCCCCAAATGCTCAAAACAAACACTGACTCTGCCAAACGCCCGCAGGACCCATGGGCCTGCAGCCAGCACCATGGGCCTGCCGCTGGCACCGTGGGTTTTTTCTCTGGCCCTCGTGACCTGGCAGGAGCAGCAGCGTCTGTCTGATGGACAGTGTTCCTGGTCACAAAGGGCCACTCAGTTCAGGTGAAACTTGGGCTCCAAGCGACTGCTCCCTCCTGGAGGAGCCCGGGTGTCCGAAGGCCCCCACCTGGGGTGTAGATTGCTCTGGGATTGAGGAAACCTCTGCAAGAAACAAACGGCAGATGCCTCCCTCGATCTCTGCTCCCACCTCTCTCCCTAAAGCGAACCCTTCCAGGGCCCTGCGGGCGTGAAGATTCTCAGCAAGTGGCAGCCAACTGCAGTTGGCTCCAGGAGGGCTGCAGTGATGAGACCCAGTGGTGGAGCAGCGGCCACATCAGGTGACTTACTCCTCGGGTGAGCTTGGTTCTGTGGAGAGGCCAGGGCATCACATTTGAGGCTCTGTAACCACACAGGGAGCCTGGGGTCACTTCCTTCCACCCCTGCTGAGTACTTGTTCTGACCTCTCCCCAAACAGGGCCAGCACCGCCCAGCCCCTGTGTTGTCCCCGCCAGCAGCGCCCTCATTTGACGATGGCAGGTGCATTTGAAGGAGTGACCAGTTTGCAGGGAACTGCATCACCCTTCTAAAGCACAGCACCAGACGTTTCCAGACCTTCCTGGGGTCCCATCATCTGGGGAATCTGTTAAAATGAAGGTTTCCAAGTCTCATGCCCAGGGAGTCAGGCCCAGTAGTTCTGGGGTAGAGCCTGGGAACCTGCTTTTTTGTTTGTTTGTTTTTTTGTTTTGTTTTTTTTTTTTTTTTTGAGACGGAGTCTGGCTCTGTCGCCCAGGCTGGAGTTTCTCCGCTCACCACAAGCTCCGCCTCCTGGATTCACGCCATTCTCCTGCCTCGGCCTCCCTAGTAGCTGGGACTACAGGCGCCCGCCATCACGCCCGGCCAATTTTTTTTTTTTTTGTATTTTAGTAGAGACGGGGTTTCACCTTGTCAGCCAGGATGGCCTCGATCTCCTGACCTGTGATCCACCCATCTCGGCCTCCCAAAGTGCTGGGATTACAGGCGTGAGCCACCGCGCCCAGCGGGAACCTGCATTTTAATATCCTTACTTTAGATCTGATTTGAGCCTAAACGATGAGTTTTCTGTGTCAACTTGGCAGGACTCCGGTACCCGGTAATTCATCTAACACTCATCTAGGTGCTGCTGGGAGGGGACATTGTATATGTGATTCCATCTACACTCAGTTGACTTTAAGTAACAGAGATCCCCTCTGTGATGTGGTGGCCTCGTCCAATCAGCTGACAGCCTGAGGAGCAGAAACTGAGGCCTAGAGAAGAAGAAAGTCAGCCTCAGGGCGGCAGCTCAGCTCTCCATGCTGGCCTGCTGCAGGCACTTTGGATTTACTAGCCCCATAACCGCATGAGCCAATCATTTTAAATACACCTCTCCATATACCCATGTAGCTCTTCTATCCGCTGTTTCTCTGGAGAGCCCCTGTGGATAAACATCCTTGGGGCTGTGATGAGGCTGAGTGAATGGCTCCACGCAGATAGTGCCAAGCTGGGCCCAGGCCACAGCGATCACCCACAGATAGGGCCAGTGGTTACTCCAGGCCACAGTGATCACCCACAGATGTGCCTGGTGGTTACTGCTGGGTGCGGGAGACGAGCAGTGACAAGTCGCACTCCCTGTCCTGGGAGGTTTCACCCTTGGACGCCGTACACTCCAGGAACCACCCAGGTGTCTGCAGGACTCCTGCAAATGCCCAGGGCGACCATCTCCCTCCAGAGACGCCCACAGACTTTGAGTCCTGAGGGGTGGATGAGTGAATGGGAAGAGTAAGAGGAAAGCCAGGGCAGTGAGGAGGCTCGGGAGACAGCCAGGCCAGGCTGGGCTTGCTGGGGAGCACAGCATGCAGCCCCCTCTCTGCCATAGCCCCCTCCCTGCCCCGGCCCCCCACCTTGGCGTCCCGTGCACACCCCAGCCTCACCCTCCTGAAACTCCTCCCCACCGCCTCCCACCAGCACTGCCCCTCCATCCTCCTGGCCCTGCCCCAGTCCCGAATGTGGCAGGTGTTGCTGCTGTCCCAGAGAACCATGCTCCTGGCTGTCCACTCCTGATGTCTCGGGGGACTGAGCCTCAGGCCTTGGGCCCCACTCCAGCCTCTGTCCTCCCTCCCTCAGCCTTCTTCCCCACTGGCCTCCCTTGTCTTCAAGTGCAATCTTGACCTTGTGCCCTCAGCCTTCTCCCTTCCTTCCCTCCTCCATGAGGCCCTTTGGGAGGGGTGGAGGCTTTCCTCTCCTCACCTTCTTACCCGATAGGGTTTGGCTCTGCGTTCCCACTCAATTCTCCTCGAATTGTAATCCCCACATGTCAGGGAAGGGACCTGGTGGAAGGTGATTGGATCACAGTGATTTCCACTCTGGTGTGCTTGTGATCATGAGTTTTCATGAGATCTGGCTGTTTGATAAGTATCTGGGGCTTCACCTTTCTCTGTCTCTCCTGCCGCCATGTGCCTTGCTTCCCCTTCACCTTCCACCATGATTGTAAGTGGCCTTAGGCCTTCCCAGACATGCAGAACTGTGAGTTAGTTAAAGCTCTTTCCTTTATAAACTACCCAGTCTCAGGTAGTTATTTATAGCCGTGTGAAAATGGATCAATACATTACCCCACCTCCTTCTGGTTTCCAATGCCTAATAACCCGGTAGCATGTGGGACTCCTGCAATGCTGACCCCGCTCCTTCCCCCTCCCCAGACCCTTCCTTAGTCCTCCGCCGCCCTCCCTGCTCTGCTTCTCAGGCTCCCCTCCCTCCATCTAGCACATCAGTGGGGAAGTCCCCTCCCACCCCCAACTCCTGCTGCACCTGGGAAGGGACAGGACAGGACCCAAGTAGAAGAGCGAGCCCCACAAGGCCCCTTCCTGCGCAGGAGGCATCTGCAGCATGGAACCATTGGAACCACACCCTTCACTCCCCGAATGTGTGGCTCATAAAGAACATGGACACGGGGGGAGGAGGGAGGGATTGCATTGGGGAGTTATACATGATATAAATGATGAATTGATGGGTGCTGAAGAGTTGATGGGTGCAGCACACCAACATGGCACAAGTATACATATGTAACAAACCTGCATGCTATGCACATGTACCCTAGAACTTAAAGTATAATAAATTAAAAAAATTAAAAAAATAATAAAAAAAAAAAAAATCAAAAAAAAAAAAAAAAAAAGAACATGGACACCTGAGCACTGATGCTCTTACAAAACCAATAGACTGTGTTAATTGTAATAGACAAATAAATCAAAAAGATTTCTAATAAAATAATACATAAAAATAAATGTGTAACAAAGTAACACATACTTCCACATGTAATTGCCCAGGCACGTCTGCACCAGATGGTGTAATCACCAGAGAAAGGGGCAGCCGGGCTTTCCTAGCCCTCCAATCCCCAGTGGTCCTGTTGGTCCGAAAGAAGAAGCTTTGCTGAAGTTCTAGGAAAGCCCGGCACAGTAATTCCATGATTCTCCATTGCTTGCATTCATAGCCTAGATCAAAACCATACAAACAGTGCTTTGTAACTGTGACACAGAGAATCTGGTTCCCAGCTCAGAGCATCGTCACCAGCACCCTTCATCCAGAGTCCAGTGGGACATTCCTCGAGGCACAGACAGGCCTCACTGCACGGCTGTCCCACACATGGCTGGGAAGGGGCCCCTACCCACGAAACGCCAGTGGCATGCCCCCAGTGGCATGCCCCCCACCATCGTGGCAATAAGAAGGTCCCTGCAGGATGTGAAGAGGCTCCCTGAATTCAACCTCTGGGCTCATAACCTGGGCTCAAATCCGCGTCCTACCACTTCCTTGCCCTGCGAATTGGACAAGTTACATGACCTATTATTTCTCAGCCTCGTTAGCTGAGACAGGGACATACTAATCATCCATCTCTCATGGGGCGTGGAAGGAGTAAGTGAGCAAGGAATACAGTCTGCAAGGTGTTTGGGACGGCATCTGGCCCGTGATGCCTGTTGTGCCATCAGTAAATGTTGGAAATTATCGTCACCATCTCCACCTCCTGCACTGTCATTGTTCTCATTCGGGGGTCCCTATCTCACCACGGACTGCTTAGCCGGGAAGCCTCCCTCTACCCTCCCAGGGCTCTGCCACTGCTGAGGCTCACCACTGTGGCTTCTCCTCACCTTCCCTGTCAGCTGAGACCCCTCCCCTGGGTCCCATGCCTCTATACATGCCCCCTCCTCTCCTTCTCAGTTGCCTACAGGCTCTTCTTTCTACAACAATGGGATGTTCTCCAGCTGTGCTGCCCAGGGCCGTACTCTTTGGCCACAGAACGTGCTTCATGAGAATTGGGAGCTGATCTGACGATTTTACTAAGTTTAATAAGTTAAAATACAAACAGTTGCATGGAGCTAATGGCAGTGCCATCGGACAGGGCAGTTCTAAAACTGATCTTTCCTCCATGCTACTTTCCAATGGCTCTCTGCCATTGGAAAACTCTGGGTGGCTTTCTTCTGCCTTCAGGAGAAATAGCAATACAAATAGTGAAGCAGGCTGGGCGGGGTGGCTCATGCCTGTAATCCCAGCACTTTGGGAGGCTGAAGTGGGTGGATTGCCTGAGGTGAGGAGTTTGAGACTAGCCTGGCCAACACGGTGAAACCCCATCTTCACTAAAAATACAAAAAAAAAAGAAAATAGCTGGGTGGTGGACGCCTGTAATCCCAGCTACTCGGGAGGCTGAGGCAGGAGAATTGCTTGAACCCAGGAGGCGGAGGTTGAAGTGAGTCCAGATCATGCTATTGCACTCCAGCCTGGGTGACAAGACCGAGACAAGCGAGGTTTCCTATAGCACTTATTGTGTGCTAGCCATTGTCTATGTGCCTTCTGCATACTGCACATTTAGCTCCCCTACAGCCCTGCGGGGGAAGTGCTATGCTCTCTCAATTCACATGTGAGTAAGAAGGAATAGAGAGTTTCAGGAAGGTGCCACGAAAAGGCCAAGGTCCTTAGCAGGACTTACAAGCCTGCTGGAATCCAGACACTGCCTACCTTCCTGTTAGGGGCTGGCCAAAGAGATAAGTTGGAGTCTTAATCCCCAATACCTGTGAATGTGACCTTATTTAGAAATAGGATCTTTCCAGATGTAATCAAGGTTAGATGAGCTTATTCCAGTGGGCTCTAATCTGATGCGACTTGTGACCTCATAAGAAGACACAGACACACAGAGGAGGCCACCCAGTGATGACTTGGGGGAGCGGGGGGGGGGGGAGGGGACACTGGAGCCATGCAGCTGCGAGCCCAGGACCTCCCAGGACTGATGGAGCCACCAAAAGCTGGAATGGACAAGGCAGGATCCTCCCCCAGAGCCTTCGGAGACAGCAGAACCCTGCTGAGCCCTTGATCTTGGCCTTCCAGCCTCCAGACTGTGAGAGAATAAATTCCTGTTATTTCAGCCACCCAGTGTGTAGTACTTTGTTATGGCAGCCATTCACTCCCTAAAGCCACCCACCACACCCTCACCTCACAAAGCAAGGCGGTCAAACCCTATGCTGACTCCTGACAGTGCACCTGACCGCCCTGTTCCCTGCAAAATTCTTCTTCCCCTCGTTCCCTTCTCTGATGAGCTCAGACCCGTTCTAGGCTAGCAAAACCAACAGAAAGAAAATGTGAGCCACAATGCAATTTTAAGCTTTTTATCAGCCACATGAACACTAGAGACAAATGCAATTAATTTACATAATATTTTAGTCGACCTGATATATCCAAAATAATATTATTTCAAAAGTAATCAATATACAAATTAATAAGACATTTTACCTCCTTTTTTTTTTTTTTCATTTTGGTACTAAGTCTTCCAATTCCAGCATGCATTTTACACCTCTAGCATCTCTCAACTTGGGCATTGCATTTCCATGGCAAATACTTGACCCGCATTTAGGGTTTATTAAGCTTGCAGGTAAAAAAGTAGATTCACACGCCCAAGTTATTTCAGACATCTTTGGGGATTTCCCATGAGCTGAATTGAAAATATATTTGTAAATTTATATTTACATTAATTAAAATTGAAAATGCCACTCTTCAGCCACACTGGGCACATCTTAAGTGCTCAGCACACCTACGGCTGGGGGCCATGGGTCCCCAACCCCTCCCAAGTGTTCACAGAGGGATGGATGGGTAAGAAAATGTGGTTAAGTGTTGCCTACATGCACACAGTGGAATAGCAGCCTTGGAAAGGAAGGAAAGTCCAACACAGGCTCCAATGCAGCTGAACCTTGAGCATATAATGCTGAGTGAAACAAGCCAAACACAAAAAGACAAATACTGTAATACAAGATGCCACTCACATGAGGCTCCGAGAATCATCAAATTCAGAGAAGCAGAAAGTAGAAGGTGGTTGTTTTCTAAGTAATATTCACCCTCCAGATATCAAATTTGCCAAGACAAAAATTTCTGTTTCAGTCTTAGATATAATTATTTTCAATGTAGGAGAAGCCCTGGTAGAACTTGGGTCCTCATAAGTGATATTGGAAAAACTAAAGTCCAAAAGCTGGAACATTTCTTGGGAGTTCAGGAATCCAAAGTGGTCCTTCAGGAATGAGGAAGTGGGGATGGCTAATGGGTACAAAAAAGTCGTTAGAAAGAATGAATAAGATCTACTCTTTGATAGCACAAAGGGTGACTACACTCAATAATAATTTCATTGTACATTTAAGAATAACTAAAAGGGTATGATTGGATTGTTGGCAAACAGAGGATAAGCGCTTAAAGGAATAAATACTCTTATATTCCATGATGTGATTACTGCACGTGTTCCTGTATCAAAACATGATATCCCACAAATATATACACCTACTATGTACCCATAAATATTAAAAACTAAATTAAAAAAGAAGGTGTATCCCAGGGAGGGAGGTGCATCCCAGGGAGGACAGGTAAGCTGAGAGGTACCAGTAGGTGCCATAGCCCTAGAGAGACAAGGCGCAGAGTCCACAATGATCAGAGAGATTCTGGTAGAATATCAGAAGACCACACAGAGTGGTCCCGCGTGGCCACAGTTCGGAGTGTGCGGAGGACACAAGGTTGGAGAAGAGGGAAGGAATCCCAGGGTCAGGCAGGAAAGGCCTTGGATGACTTGGTGTTAGGAGGGCCATGTGGTTGAGGTCATGGGGTGGCGGGGGAGGGGAGATGACAGAGTGGAAGTTCAACAGGCCCTGGGCGCTCCGTTCCCAGCTCCTTCACCCACCAGGAGACTTTGGCCATCTGTTCCCCGAGGTGCCCTTGTGGAGTGGAGATCAGGAGATAGGCCCACAACCCCTGGTCTACAATTCCAAAATCCAAACGCTTTCAAAATGGGAGGGTATCTTTCTGCCTCCTTGGATGGCAGAACCTGACTTGAACAGACATAGGTCCCTTGTGACTGTTACCTGCTTGTTTGGCTTTTCCTGTCTTCACCACAGAACTAGGAATGTGTTAGACAGGGCCCTGCTCATACCCCATGGGGTTATGTGGCACCTGATATGTGCACCACCCAACCTCTCCAAAATCAAAGAAATCCTGAAACGTGTCTGTGGCCAATAGCTTTGGATGAGAAACTGTGGACGTCTAGTATCCACCATACATGATTGTGTAGGAAAAATCATCCATTCATTTATGAAATCTCATTTAGTGCAGATCCTGGGGGTCCCTAAGACAACCTCCAAACTTTTTTTACAGTTACACTGTGAGTCATTATGTAGCTTTGTTGCCTGTAGACATCAGCACTGATAGTGAATGGTGTGCTCTTCACAGCCGGACACTCACAGGTTTTTTGTTTTTTCTGTTTTGTTTTTCAAATGCCAGTTTCACTTAAGAATGTTCTTGAAGAAGCAGTAAAAAGAATTAGTTTTATTAAAGCTCAGCTCTGGAGCACATGTCTTTTCAATATTTTGGGTGAAGAAATGGGGACCTGTCATACAGAAGAACAGCAGCCGTCAAGGAAAAGGACGGGCGGGCCACAGCCATGAGCTGACTGAGCCGGTTTTTTCACAGAGCCCCATTTTACATGAAACAGCATCCAACAACAAATCATGGTTATTGAGACTTAGGTCTTTGGCAGATACTTTCTCAAAAATAAATGAAACGAGCCTGTCGTGTTGAGGAAAATAGTATTTGCCACTAATGGTAAAATGTGAGTTTTCAAGTGAAAATTAAAATTCTTGAAAACTTGTATCCAATACTATGAGCCGGACAACCTCTCAAATTTAAAGAGTTTTCCAATGAGATTAGTGGTGATATTAACAAATGTGATTTTGTGATATTGTTTAAGGAAACAGTTCAACATTTGGAAGACCTACATAACTCAGTGAACCAATATTTTCCAAATGACCAATATACAGTGGTCTGAAATATTTTGCAGGCTGAGGCAGGTGGATTACTTGAGGTCAGGAGTTTGAAACCAGCCTGGCCAACATGGTGAAACCCCGTCTCTACTAAAAATACAAAAAATTAACTGGGTGTGGTGGTGTGCACCTGTAATCCCAGCTACTGGGGAGGCTGAGGCAGGAGAATCTCTTGAACCCAGGAAGCAAGGTTGCAGTGAACTGAGATTGCACCATTGCACTCTAGTGTGGGTGACAGAGAGAGATTCTGTCAAAAAGAATCGAAAGGAAAGGAAAGGAAAGGAAAGGAAAGGAAAGGAAAGGAAAGGAAAGGAAAGGAAAGGAAAGGAAAGGAAAGGAAAGGAAGGGAAGGGAAGGGAAGGGAAGGGAGGGAAGAAGGAAGGAAGGAAGGAAGGAAGGAAGGAAGGAAGGAAGGAAGGAAATATTTTGTGGCCAAAAGAGCAATTCAAAGTGCAAGATAGATCAATGGATTTTAATGTAATAGAGTATGAAATGTTCATTGACATGGTTTCAGATTCCACATTGAACCAACCTTTAAGAAACCACCATTTGTTGAATTTTGGGGTAATATCAAGGAAAAATATCCACAATTATCTGCCAAGGCTGAAAAATACTCCTCCAGTTTTCAACTACATATCTGTGACAGATTGCACTTTCTTCATATACTTGAACCAAAATAATGGATTGCACAAGGAAAAATGAGAATCCAACTGTCTTCTATTAAGCCAGATATTAAAGAGGGGTACAAAAATGTAGCCCACTCTTCAGACTAATTACTTTTGTTTGGGGGAATAGAATAAATGTTCATTGAAATATATTAAGTAAACATGAAGTGGGTTTTTTATTGTCATTGTAAATGAATCAATTAATCAATATATTTAAAACATTACCATTTCAATCTCTAATACTGTGCAAATCACTGGATAGACGTCTAAATCTACCTGCTGCTATATACAAAAGCTCTTTCCGGGGCTCAGTAATTTCTAAGCGCATAAAGCAGTCCTGTGATCAGAAAGCCTGAGACCACTGGCTTCATGTTACTGTATGCCAGTCCCTTTAGCAGGACTAGGGGTACAGCCAGGGAGATGGCAAGGCCCTGCCCTCCGGAAGGTACGTTCTAGATGAGAGACCAATAATAAACGTACTAACACCTTTACAACTGCAAGCAGCCATAAGTGCTGTGGGGAACACAATTGGATTAGGGAGTCATTTTAGATCATATGACCTTTCTCTGGGGGACAGTCTGTGCCCAAAGATGCACAGAAAGAATGTACCAGATGAATAAAAAGCCAGGACCAAAGGAAAAGAGCTTCCCTGAGGTGGCCATGGCTTGGAGGCTCAAGAACTGGCAAAACTAGACTTAGAACCTCAGGTAAGGGAGGTGGTGGGTGGATTTCATGGTGCCTTGAAGGACATTGTAAGAATGTGGCTAATTCTCAGTGCATGTGGAAACCACTGGTTTTGACCAAGGGTAGGTCTGACCTGAAGCTTACTCTGTTGTAAGGAGAACAGTGAACCACAGGGCACACGTGTGAGGTGGAGAGCCGATTAGGAGGCCATGCAACCCTGCAAGCGCAGGGGAAAGGGCTTGGGGGCCAGTGGAGGACGGAGGAGTATGGGGGAGCTGTGGAACAGATGTGGAGGCAGAGCCAACAGGCCTTGCTAATGGATGGGGGTGACTCTAGAGAGAAAATGAAGGATCAGGGATGTCTCCTGGGGGGTGGCCAGCTGGGTGACTGGGAAAAACTGGGAAGGCGCAGATCAGGGGAGCAGGGGTAGCCGGCTCAGGGGTGCTCTGAAGTGAACACTGGAAATTGAAGGTGCCCGTCGGCCTTCCAGTGGAGGCGTCCAGGCGGCAGCTGGAGCTGGAAGGAAATGGTGACAGTCGTCAGCACGGTAGAGGTGGCGGTGGCGGTGGTTACAGCCGGACCCCTTTGGGCTGGTGGGAAGTGGGGAGGTGAAGGGGCAGGGGCAGGGGGCAGGGGGCAGGGGGAGGTGGAGAAGGAAACCTCAGTCTCACATTGTCACCCTATTCTTGGCTGCCATATTTTCAGGAAGTCCCTCTTGAGGCTGGGACAGAGGGTGCGGGACAGTTCAGTCCCCCTGAGAGAGTTTCTTCACAGAGGCCTGCTGTGGGAACCAGGGCGCGGCGGACAGGGCTTCCCACCTCCTCCCCAGCAAGCGGGAGGGAGGCGCCGGGCTGAGGCTGCGCTGCGCCCGCGGAGCTCGCCGCCCGGGTGGACCCGCCCTGTTTCAGCGTGGAGGGGCGCAGGCCGGGTTGGCTGTAGTCGGGTGCGGAGCAGACACGGGCCACCTCGCGCCGTGGTCACTGGGGATGCATGCCCATCTTCCCTCCGGGGCCCCTAGGACCTGCCGTCTTCCGCTCCCGGCCGCTTGCCGGCGTTCTTCATTTGGACTTCCCCGGTGCTCCATGGGACGCAAGACCTCCCCTAGAGCTCGGTTTTGCAAAAGAGGTCCGGACCCCTCGCTACAGATCCCCTCCCTGGGCCACGGAGGATGAGAGGGGTCACCGAGCCGAGCCGTAATCCTGCGTAACCCCTGACCTCTCTCCTTCGCTGCCCCCACGGCACCCCACCGTCCCCTCCGCCTCTCCGAGGTCCTCCAGGAAACAGCGCAGAAATGTGCAGATGCTTAGGAGATGTGAAGATGCTGGAGATGCTTAGGAGGCGACGGTTACGCTAGGAGAATTGCTTCCAGGTGCGCTTCTGGAACGCACGGAGATCCCCCGGCGGGGAAGGGGCCGGGACTCGCGTCGCTTAGTGTCTGCTCATCGATTTCCCTCTGAAGAGGGGGTCCACCGCCTCTGCTGCGGGAGCGGGGAGTCTGTGTGGGTCCCTCCCGGGCACACGTGGGTGTCCGCTCCTTCCTCCCCTCCTCTCCCTGCGCACGCAGAACCTCAGGGAGGCAGCCGAAAACTTGAATTTTGAAAGGGGAACTGGCGGCGCGGGAGCTGTGAATGAGACAGCTACTTAGGAAGTGAGTCCAACCAGCCCGGGAGGCGGTGGAGACCCGCGCCCGGAAGTAACCGGATTAGGTCTCAGGATGTGATCGCCCCCCGGGTCCGGGAGGAGACGCCAAGGACGCGCGAGCGGAGGGCGCGAAGACGACCGGGAGTCAGAGTCACATATCACTTGGGCTGGGCACGCCTCTGGGCGTTTCGGCGGGCTGGCAGTGGGGGTTGGGGGAGGCCCCTGCGAACCGTGCGGCCCGGGGAGAGCCCACCCATCGCTGAGTCCCGACACCGGCTTTGAAGTTGCTGCAGTGGCTGGGCCCCTCCCCCGTCCGGCCCCGCGCAGCGCGGAGCCGCAGAGTCCAGGCTGTGCCCCCGCTTCGTCGCTAAGCGCTTATTGCAGCGGCTCATTGGACCACGTCGCTGGGGCGATCGCAGCCTCTGATCTGTGAGCTGCAAAGAGCTCCGAGGTTCATTCACAAATCTGCGCTCCAGGCCGTCCCTCCACGCACCCGAGTCGAGTCCCGGGGCCCGGAGAGCCCAGGGTGTTGGGCGCTGCGGAGGAGGCCCGGCTTCTGTCCCTCCCTTCGCCTCCCAGCCCGCGAGGGACCTGGGGGAAAGGCGAGCAAGCTTTCGCTCCGGAAGAAACGTTCGGAACCAAGGAGTCTGCCTCCTGGATCCGGGTGCCTGTTGGATCCAGGCTTCCCCGGGCCTTCCTTGTCGAAGGGTCCCGACAGGGCCTGAGTCTCCTCCATCCCTAGGAGACAGGAGTTCGGCCAGGGCGCGTCACCGGGTCCTGCTCCGAGCCAGAGGACGCAGTGTAGACACCCACCCCCACACCGCCCCTCCAAACAGCTCGCTCTCCCCTCGGGGCGTCGCTGGGCACAGGGCCGGTCTCTAGGAATCCCCAGTAAAATCATGCTCGCCCAGAGGTTCGCGGCTTCCTCAGAGGGCGCTAGGGAGAGAGAAGGGACCTGATTTCCTCGACCTTCGGAGGAAAAGTGCTCGAGGCCTCCTAGGGATACAGCGCTGGAAGCTCCCCACATCTTAGCTCAGGCTGCGTCGAGGTGGGGAGTAGAGTTAGGAGAGAGGGAGAGGGGCTCTGGCCCCTGCAGAGGCCTCAAATTCTGGAGGAAAAAGACTGGGACACACCCAAGTGAGCCAAGGCCCGCGCCCCACGCACCTCCACCCACCCCGGGCGGCGCACAGCCAGCTCCTGCCGGGCGTGGGCACTCGATCAAGGGTGCAAGCGGAAGGAAAATCCAGCTAGGGGCTCCCCCGCCGACACAACTGCCCCGCAGTCCAGCTTCTGGATTCCCGGGAGATGTGGAGAGCCCGGGACCGGCTCCCGCTCCTCAGAGCAGACGGGACTGCCGTAGGTGCCTGGAGCGCCTGCACCCTGTCCCTCGGACTCGAGGGGGACTCGTGTTCCGCCATCCCCCCTTCTCACCCTAGTCTGCCCCTACCTGCACCCCACCGGCGAGTCAGCCAGCGCGAGGCGCCTCCTTCCCCGGGGAGGGAGCTCCCCTCCGCGCAGACCCGCATTGCCCTTCTTTTCGCTCGGTTTTGTTTTCCAGGAGTAGTTTCTGCAGAAAGGAGATTCTCCTCCGGGCAGAAGGGCTACCAGCCTGCAGTCAGCTCAGCCTGGGACCCTGGGAGATGTTCACCACTCTGCGGATCTTGATCCGAAATCCTTTCTGGCCGCCGACTGCGGAGAGTGTCCTCGTAGCGAGGTTTTCAATCGAAGGAGCCTGGGCTCCACATTTCGTCTTCAAGCCTGAGCTTTCAGGGCTGTTTTGCACGAGGTGCCGCTGAACTTGTGTCTGCAAACAAGATAGAAAACCCTAAGTGCCGCCCAACCTTCCTCGTTTGAGGAAACCGCACTTTGCCCTGGGAGCGCGCCCAGCGCCTTAGTACCAAACTTTCTGGCCGGGGCTGAGAGTCCCCTTCCCCCCAGGCGCGGCCCCCTAACATCTGTAACCCAAAGGTTGCGCAGCGGCCAAAATTAGTCCTGGCAGTACGAACAGAGAACAAAAAGCAGGCAGTGAATGAGAACAGCTCGCATTTCTCCTTCCTGGTAGATGGGGAGGTGTAAATCCCAAAGAATTCTAGGGCATTCGCTCCATACGTGGGAAATCTTAGCGCGTATCCCGTTTCTTTCTCCTAGCCTGTGTTAGTGCTCCAAATGGTGTCGAGTTGCTCAACTTTGCCGTCATCACAGAGGCTGTTGTGTCTTAGGGGATTCACTGATGTGAGACACACACAACCCTGCAATTCCATAACATAAACTACAACACAGCCTTTCTGATGAGGACTGGAATATCTGAGTGAGTGTCTAGAGGAAAAGAGGATTTTTTTAGAGGAGAAACAGAGCCCTTCCATAATGTGCCTTAACTGAGAGATCTTGTGCTACTGAGCTTTTCTTTAAGTGGAGCCAGAAGTGCTGGGACGAGAGGGAAAGGATGGGGGTGTATCCAAAGGTGGACAGCAGGTCGCCAACCCTGGTGGGAGTGAGACTGGACGGCATCCCCGGGAAAGGTGGTTTGGGCCTTGGACAAGGCTAGAGGCAAAGAGTCCATGATGCAGGGGTGACACAGTGCCCCTCCGCGTGTGAGTCCACGAAGGTCACTACTGAGGCTTTGTGCTTGTAAAAGGTCGCCACGCTTCACACAAGCTTCTATACTCAACACAGGGATTGATTGGGTACAGGGATCCCCCCATACCATACATGTAAGCACGTATGTCAATTAAAGATGCTCGTGCTAAAGAAGTGGCCAACTTTGTTGAACTCAGAGGAATTGATCATTTAAGTAGAGGGAATGTTTGAATTTAATTCGCAATTCAATTACCTTTTTATATAAAACTATATATTTTTATATATTTACATTTGATAAATAAAAAATCAATTCATGACTTTAGCTTAAACATATGTTTTTAAAAATACATTTCCCCCAACTTATATAAATTAATTGAGTTCTCCCGGTTAAGCATGATTCAGTTGTAATAGTTAAGAGTGGGGGTGATTGTTTAGATATTTTCTTCCTCAGGAGAAACCTAGACTAATGAATTATCATCTAACAAGCTGTAGGTAGTTTGGCTGGGCTGGATCCAGATAGTTTGAGTTAAATCTAGATTGTACTTGCCTAATATTCTGTAAATCTCTAACTACGGAAATCCTATTTCCAAAAACGCTGGGAAGTCACTGTATAGGAGTTTAAGCTACACTAGCCTCTCTGGGATTACCTGTAGCCTTTGGGGAAAGAAGAGAAGAGAAGAGAAGAGAACGTCAGGCTCTGGGAGGTGGGACTGGTGTTTCAGGGGTTTCTTTTGAACATCTTGTTTTCTTTCCAAAGGTCAAAAGGAAGACGGTGGATACATACTAGAATTTCCTCCATCTGTGAATGGTTGCAAGGCTGGAGAAGGTGGCTAATGTATTTCAAGGCTCATTATCCTTTTCTGTGTTTTCCTTCCTGTTTTGGTATGCTTAGCCAGCTCAAGCCATGGGTGCCATTCTTCAGATTCCTTTGCCAAACTAATTTTACTTATTTGACTGGATTATTTGAGAGGTGCCACTTTCTTCTGGGTTGCTGCGATTTTGAGGGGGCATTTTCGTAAGAATCCAGGCATTGGGTGGTGAAACAGTCTGTGCTCCCAAACCTGCCCCTCCCAGGGTTCCCGGAAGACTCCAGAGTGCAGGTCTGTTTGGGGAGTTTCTGAGGTGTGCCCTGAGTGGAAGTGGGCCCACCTTCCACAGGAGTCCAAATTTTATGGGAATAAGAACAGCAGTCAAACAGGATAGGAGAGCAGGCAGGGAGCTGCCAAGAAAGGTGATTCCTGGGAAGACAGGTCACCCAGAACAAGGCTCCCCTGGCGCTGGAGAGCTGAAAGGGGGAGCGGGCACAGAGGACCTGGTTTAGGTGTGGGGGTCGCTAGCACAAGTAGAGCCATTCTTCAGATTCTCCTTCAGAAGTGACTGCTTTCCAGAGAAACCAGGTGAGGGACAATTTCTGCATCTTTAGACGCCAGCTCTGGAGATCTGCCCACCGGCCCCCAGCTGCCCCCCTCCCCGGGCGAGCCTGGGCTAAGTATCAAGCAGGACAGAAGGGTGGTCCCCAGTGGGCGCCTGGCCCACTCTGCTTCCCCAACGCCCAGGGAGCTTTGGCTCAGCACAGGCGCTTCTCCAGCGATCGGGGCAGAACCAGGACGTGCAATGCGCCTGCCCGCCCCTTCCCCGGCCGAGCTTCTGTCGGCGCCAACCCACCCACCAGGCTCTGCCGGCGCCACCCGCGCCCCTGGCGGGCCTGGAGCGGGGAAAGGCGAAGCGCTGGGCACGCGAGGGCCTGTGCACCCCAGTTCCTACGACGCTCCCGGCCCTTTCCAGGCCCGCCGCTGCCGCATTTAACCCCTCCCTTCCGGGGGTTATTCGGAAGAAGTCCCAGACCCTAGATCCAGCCTCCCAGAACCCGTCTCTGAGCTCGCCCGGTGGGCCTGTAGGCGGGTCCTCCTTTGCTCAGAGGTGAGCGCAGACACGCAACGTCTGCGCCGGTTGGCCCCGCCTGCCCCACCCCTGCTCCCCGCGTCCCTTCGTTTCGGCCTTTGTCTGCAGGCAGGCCGGGTCGGAGCGTCAGCACCAGGAGCCGAGGGTGGCTCTCTGCTCGCCAGGGGGAAGGTGCTTCTCTCTTGTCGGCCCCAATTCCCCGCCCGGCGCCTGGGGCCTGGCCCTGCGGGGCTCGCTTCCTGGCCGGGGGCGCAGAGCTGGCCCGGCCTGCTTTGGCTGGGGTGGAGATCTCGCTCTCAGGGATTGTTGGGCGTCTCTGCCCCGCGAGTAACTAGACCGCCGCGAGCGAATGGCTCTCATTGAGTCCATTTTTCCAAGTGTCACCACGTCAACCTAGAGAAGCGAGGCGAGTGAGGGGATGCAGAGGGTCCGGAAAAGTCGCCCTTCTCTGGCCTCGTTTTCAGATAAAAACGGGAGCCTGGCTCGGCAGCCGGGCGCCCGGTGTCTCCGGGGCGCTTCACCGAGGTTTTGTTTGCAAAACTAGCGTCCCTGACCTGAGGCGCACGGCATCTGGAATCTGCTTTCCTGCTCGCCCTGTCTGAGGCCCCTCTTTGTGCAGCGAGCCTGGGAAATATGGAGGACCGTCCTCCGCAAGCGGGTGTTGCGGGCGCTCTCCGATTCCCGGGTGAGGCTAGAAGGAAAACGGGGTTCCTGGGCCAGCGCCTCACTTTCCATCCCCGGAGAAACAAATGTCCGGTGAGGGCTAGTCTGATCTGCACAGAAAGGCCGACCTTGAGGGCGGCGGTCGCTCGGGGGAGAAAGCGGAGGCGCTGGGCTCGCGGGCGCGCTGCAGCCGGGGCTGGCATAGCGGAGGAGAGACACGCCGCTGCCCCGCATCACCCGAAAACGCGAGGCGCCGTCCCAGCTGGAGCAGGGTCTCACGCGCGCTTCTCGAAGCTTCCTGAAACACCTTGCGGAGAGTTCCGTGTGTATGGAACTTAGCACCGCCCAGCCCCTGGGCAGCTCGACTTTCTGCAGCCCCATCCCAGCTTCCCCGGCCCTTTGAAGGGTGACCCCTCTCAAGGCTTTCCCAGAGTTGTTTCGTGTTTGGATCCACTTTGGGGGGCCAGGTACCCTTTAGTTATCTCTCTCTTCGTTTATTTATCTTTCTCCTTTTCCTCCCTCCACCTCTCACCCTCCTCCTTTCCAGGACAGCGACCCACGAATTCCTCTTCTTCCTCCAGCCAACCCCACGGCCCGGCCCGCAGACCCTGTGCGGGCAGGTCTCCGCCCACCGGCCCGCCAGGCGCCCTGGAGGTGACGCTCTGTTCCCAGAGTCTCTGTTGCAGCCACGAATTGGCGTCTGCGTCGCAGGAAAGCACAGGGCTGAAGCCCAGCGTCTTGGGGCCGTTTATACTGAGGCAGTCAGAGGCAAAGAGTCCTATGAATTCAGAAAATACTTCTCAGGAAGCCGCCTAATTGGCTTTCATGGGACAGGAGGAGCCATTAATCTGGGATGGTTTTGCAGGAAGCAAAACAGCTCAGGGCCACTCCTCCCCCCACACCATGTTCAGGAGACCCAAAGTCACTGGACCCTCCCTTTCCTGACTGGTGATCATCAGGGTTTCCACAGTTGCGGAAAATTCTCCCCCCAAAAAACCAAGTAAGTGTCAATAAGACTTCCCACAAACTCTCACCAGCCCTATTTTCCTGGGGGCAGGTAGACTGCGGAGTTTGATTTTTTTGAGACTGGGGGAGGACCCCTGGCAGGGTGTGTGCCTAGTCAGAACATTTGGTAAGGACTCCTCCAATGAAGAAAAAGTGGAGGAATCCAGCCCCAGCGAGAAGGGGCTTCCCCACCCTGCCCTAGACACACAGGACAGAGGGCACACTCTGACCAGCGTCACCTCCAGTGACCAGGAGGCCAGCCCAGCACCTCCTCCCCCAACACTCCCGTCCTGGCTGGGGGTAATTTTCCTGGGAGCAGGCTGTTGGAACTGCTGTTTCTCATCTCAGCCCAGCCAGCACTCTGAAGCCTGCAGAGTAAGGACAGCACCTGGGATGGACCCCAGGAAGGGAGCTTCGCAAGGCCAGGGCGCAACCTTCAGGCCTCCAGGGGGCCTGGCAGGCCACACTGCCTCGGAGATGCTTGCCCTGACTCCCCAAGTTCACTCAGGGCCTAGCAGCTCCCTGCTGGCTGCCTCCGCGGGGGTCTGGGCTGCTGAGCACCCTGCAGCTGCCCAAGGCCAATCAGCCCTAGGGTGTCCATGCCAGGCTGCGGCCTCCCCACCTCCCCTGCCCTGAGGGTACTTATGGCATGCAAATGCTCCCACACCCCCAGAGCTGCCCTATCGGATGTTTCCAGGAATTCACACATTTCCATAAAAATGCATTTTAGATGATGGACAGGCGAGCCTGGGGTAACAACGGTGTTTGGTGGGTAGAGAAGAGCAAATGGGAAGGAGCCCGAGGGAGAGGGGGAAGAGAAGAGGAAACAGAACTTCCAGTTGGACATTCTGACAACAGCTGGAAGGAAAGTCTAGAAAAGGTGAAGAGAGAGGAGGGGAGAAACCAACTGGGGCTCCCACGCTGGCCATTGGATTCCTAATGCTCCTTTCAAATGGGCCCTGCTCTCCTGCAAAATTAGTTTAAAGGATTTTAAAACAAAGAAAATGAGATGACCGGTCTGGGAGCTCCTCAGAGGCTTAGAGAGGTTGGGGGGGGGGGGGGGCGACTTGGGTTTGAAGTCTTAGCTGAACCGTCACCCCTCCCCTCCTTGGCAAAAAGGATTCCCTTAGAACCTCCGAGGCTCCTGGATTTCTCCCTTCGCAAACGGAGCCGCACACTGCATTCCCCGCTCTTCCGGATCGCTATGCATGTTTCATGAGGGTCGCTGTCCCCGGGTGGAATGCGGCCGTATGCACGCGCCTCCCTGCACACGCACACGCACACACACGCACACTTACAATAAGTGTCTGCAGGAGGAGTGTCCTGCGCGCCAGCTCTGCGTTTAAGACAGGAAGCTGCCGGGTTACCGAGTCAAATGGGAGTGACACTATTCCTCTCCATCAGCAAGGAAAGCGGACCACAAAAGTCCCTTTGTATCTCGGCAGCTCATTTAATATTATTTATGCATTTTTGTGCAAGGAATTGTGGGATTTCACCCCACGGTAAACAATATGGAAATGGTAAAAATAGCGATCTTCCTGTGCGCGTCCACCTACTCGCCCCGGGGTGACCTGGCGGGGCTGTCGCGGGGTGGCTCAGATCCCTGAACCGCGAAGCGACAGGGAGAGCGCGGGCGAGTGCAGGAGACGCGGTCGGGGGTCTCTCCGGGTTCCCGGGCTCCCGCCCCCGGAGCGGGGGACGCGGCCGCTTTAAGGCGGGGAGGGGCGGCGGGCGGCTCCTGTCACCCAGCGGCGGCCGGAGCGTCACGTGGGCGCGCGGCGCCGCGGCCATTGGCCCGAGGCACGTGTCCAGGAGACCGGCCTGCGACGTCACGCGAGGGGGCTCTGTTAAAAATAAGAACAAAAATCCAGAGTGAAAGTGTCTCAGGTTGCGCCGAGTGGCCTGGAAATTTCCGAGCCCGCGCGGAGGCCGAGGCGGCGAGGGCGGCGGACGGCCGGGGAGCGCGGGCGGCCCAGCCCGGCCCGGCCCGGCCCTGGCCTCGCGTCTCTCACCCATGCGACTCGGGCTGCGGAGCTCCGCGGGGCTCGGCGGGGGCGCGGCCGCACGCCGGTGGGGCGCCCCGGCCCGCAGCGGGGCGGCGGCCGCGCGGAGGGGGCCTCCATGTGCGTGCGGGAGGTGCC